>NW_026712114.1:891794-1148311 GCF_030504385.1 Musca domestica
AAAAACGTAACATTGGCTGAGTTAACGGAATTTAGAGGGATATAGATTATAAAATTGAATACTATTTTCGAAAAGCATTTGAAGGGAAGTTCTGATTATTTTTACAATTTGAAAATATTCATAATAAGTGTCCTTGGAATCCAAGCACTTTAAACTTCGACAATATTGCCAGCAAATATTCGGGGAATATTTGAGCAAAACGAAATGTTAAAGGGGTCTTATAGGCCCTTTTCTTCAAAAACGTTAAAAATCTAATAAGATGTGATCGTATCAGAATAATATATTCTACAAAATTGTTGGTCATAAAAAAATGGAGCTCAGAATCCAAAACTCCAAATTTTGCCTCAATACCAAAATACGGACAAAATTTAAAATTAATTTTAGGGACTGCATGCGAGTTTATGCAAAATTCTCCTGCAAACCATTATTTTAGAAGGGTGATGCCAAAGACAAGAATATTCTACACAAAATTTCACTATAAGTGACCACGGAAAGGAAATCTCTATTTCCATTATATATCAAGAAAAAATTTGAATCAATGTTGCCCAAAAAAAACCGAAAATATTTTCCGGTTTTTTTGATGAATTTTTCCATGGCCTTTTTTCGAGTTAAAGTATGAAAGTAGAATAAACGTTCGTTTTAGGCAGAAAGTATTAGAGGAAGACATATTCTACACAAAATTTACTATAAGACACCACAGAGAAGAATTATATATCTCTATTATGTATCAAAGAAATTTTTGAATCAATGTTGCCTAAAAAACGCGAAAATATTTCCCGATTTTTTGATGATTTTTTCCGTAGCCTTTTTTTGAGTTTATGAATGAAAGTAACATAAAATTTCATTTTAGACAGAAAGTGTTAAAGAAAGACATATTCTATACCAAATTTCACTATAAGTCACCACGGAGAAGAATTCTTTATCTCCATTATGTATCAAAAAATATTTGAAGCAATCTTGCCCCCAAAAACGCAAAAATATTTTCTGATATTTTGATGAATTTTCCATGGCCTTTTTTCTGAGTTAATGCTTGAAAGTAACATGATACTTCGTTTTAGGCAGAAAGTGTTAAAGGAAGATATATTCTATACCAAATTTCACTATAAGTCACCATGGAGAATAATTCTCTATCTATACTATGTATCAAAAAAATATTTGAATCAATCTTGCCCCAAAAACGCCAAAAACTTTCTAATTTTTTGATCAAATTTTCCACGGTCTATTTTCGAGTTGATGCATGAAAGTAACATAAAAGTTCGCTTTAGGCAGAAAGTGTTAGAGTAAGATATATTCTATACAAAATGTCAGTATAAGTCACCATGGAGAAGAATCATTTATCTCCATTATATATGAAGAAAACATTTAAACCAATGTTGCCCAAAAAACTCGAAAATATTTTCTGAAAGATATCCATGGCCTTTTTCGAGTTAATGCATGAAAGTGGCATAACATTTCGTTTTAGGCAGAAAGTGTTAAAGGTAGATATATTCTATACAAAATTTCAGTATAAGTCACCACGGAGAAGAAATCTCTATTTCCATTATATATCAAGAAAAAAATTGAATCCATGTTGCCCAAAAAATCCCGAAAATATTTCCTAATTTGTTGATGAATTTTTCACACTGTGTTTTTTCGAGTTAATGCATGAAAGGAACATAAAATTTCATTCTACACAAAATTTCACTATAAGTCCCCACGGAAAAGAAATTTCTATTTTCATTACATATCAAGAAAAAGTTTGAATCAGTTTTGCCCTAAAAACGCGAAAATATTTCCTGATTGTTTTGATAATTTTTTCCAAAGACCTTTTTTCGAGTTAATGCATGAAAGTAACATAAAATTTCATATTAGATAGAAAATGTCAAAAGAAGAAATATTCTACACAAAATTTCACAATAAGTTCCCAAGGAAAAGAAATCGCTGTTTTCATTATATATCAAGAAAAAAATTGAATCAATGTTGCCCTAAAAACGCGAAAATATTTTCTGATTTTTTGATAAATTTTTTCCACGGCCTTTTTTTCGAGTAAATGCATGAAAGTAATATAAAATTTCATTTTAGACAGAAAGTGTTAAAGAAAGTTATTTTCTACACTAAATGTCACTATAAGTCAACCAGGAAAAGAAATCTCCATCTCCATTACGTATCAAGAAAACATTTGAATCAATGTTGCCCAAAAAACACGAAAATATTTCCCTTTTTTTATAAATTTTTCCCTCGACTTTTTTCGAATTCATGCTTGAAAGTAACATGAAACTTCATTTTAGGCAATAAGTGTCAGGAGAAGAATTATTCTACACAACATTTCACTATAAGTCACCACGAAGAAGAAATCTCTATTTCCAACAGGGTGAGAAAAAAACTGCAACAAAGTCAAACGCCATAATTTTTGCATTTTCTTTAAAATGTTATTGAATGAAAGCAAAAAATGTCGGAAATAGCATCAAATTTTAGAATAAGTTTAGATTCGTTCGAATTGGTCATCTTTGGCATCAATTATGCCCTTCAAACGGCCAATGAAATCGTCACACGCTGCCCGAATGTTGCTCTGCGGTATTTTGGCCCATTCCCGGCGAAACGCTTGCTTGAGGTGATCAACACTTTGGTATTTTTTACCTTGCTTTCCAAAATACAACGGATTGGTATCCGGAGATTTTGGTGGTCATTGTGCGTGTGCGCTGGAAATGAAGCGAGAAACCCTATTTTCTAACCATTCTTGTGCGGCGCGTGCTGAGTGCGATGGTTGAGTGAGTCCTATTGGAATGCCCAAGGACTGCGGCCAAAATGTTACGTGCCCAAGGCTTTAATATACCCTCCAGAATATTTTCACGATAATATTCGTTATATATTCTGATGCCACGGTCGATAAATACGAGCAGAGAGCGACCATCGACTGTTATGGCGGCCCACACCATCACCATGGCCGGCGCTTGAGTTCTGGTGGCCAACCGAAGGTGCACATTTTCAGTTGACCTCTTTGTCACGTAAGCGCGATCATTTTGTTTGTTTACAAACTGCTGGACAACGAATGTTTTCTCATCGTAGAAAACCAAATTCGTCAGTTCACCACTTTCAGCCAAGCGAAGCAACTCTTTAGCTCTTTCGAGTCTATTTTCTTTCTGTTGCGGTGTCCATCTTCACTGAACTTACCTTTACTTAACCCCCATCACATATTGGGCGCCATTTCATAGGAGATCTTTTGTAAAATCTCCTATACTCAAAATTCGCTCCCTCATATTCTACTTAGAAATGACAGCAGTATAAAATTGGTTTTCATCTCACCCTTATATTAAGAAAAAAATATATCAACGTTGCTCAAAAATGCGAAAATATTTCCTAATGTTTTGGATAAATTATTCCATTGTCTTGTTTCGAGTTGATGCATAAAATTTCGTTTTTGACAGGAAATATCAAGAAAAAAAATATTCTATAAAAAAAATTGTACTATAAGTCACCACGGAGAAGAAATCTATATTTCTTTTACATATCAAGAAAATATTTGTTTTAATTTTGTCAAAAGAGTCGAAAATATTTTTTTGCGAATTTTTTCATCGGTCAAATAAAAACGCGAAGTATCCAAAATATGTCAGCTGATGCTAATTATGCTAATATTTCCTCTCTCAATACACTAATATTTTTATATCATTTTTCGTTAATATTTTTTGAAAACTGTCACCTGTCAACGATAATCGGCCAAATATCAGAAATTCCTTAAAATCCCTTTTTTTCGAAATAAAAAACGAGTGTTCACATTAAAAAGCCGTTAACAATGTGCCATATTTGTGTAACAATTTTGTCGTCGTCGTCGTCAGCGTTGTTGTTGCTGTTGTCAGTTCTTTATGCTCTGCCGAAACAAGGCAAAACGAAAAAAAGACAAACTCCTACTACGTTAAAAAGGAGTTCATACTCCAATAGCATACGAGCAAGCGAGCACTAACTCAACTCTACTCCACTCCACTCAGCTCAGTTCGGCTCAAGCATCTTGATAAAATCATCATATTTCATGGCTCATGACAACTTTTTAAGATGGCACGACGGACGACAATGGCAACACCATTCTGCCAAGAGCAGGCAACACAAGTAACTAACAAGTGCGACAACAACGATGACAACGACACCACCATCGCCGCCACCAACGACATCATTGAAAGTTGCGCATGCGCACTTCTTGCTCTGGTACTCATGGATGCCAAATAACAGCAACAACAATAGCGACAAGGTTTATCCTTCCCAGTTATGGTTACGGTATGCAAATATTTTATGGTGCGGTATTGCAGGTTCCCCCCTTTTTGCGTAAGAGGACATCGGCAACAACAATAGTTGCAACAACACTTAAGTACAACAAAAAGCCGCAAAATTGACAGGTGTGGAGAATTCCAAAACAAATGAAATCGCCATAAATGCCGAAAGCAAATGCTGTACTCCGTGAAAATAACAAAGAAAACAAAGAAAAAAACAAAATTGTACGAATAATAACTGCAAGAGTTAATATGGGCTTTTGTTAGCGGGGCTTTGGTTTAATAAAATGTCATTTTGTAGGAGAGCGGAAGATTTTTGCTTTAATTCCTTGTTTGTTGACTCCTTCCTGGTGGTACATTTTTTTGGGGGGAATCACGTGACGAGAGATTATTAGAGCGAAAGAAAAGTTTCACTATGAATATGTGATGGAGGTTAAGTAATCACAAATCTCAAGTAACGGCACGAGTAGCTGTATTTAAACTTTTTTTTATTAGTAGAAAGAGAGGAAGCGATTTTTGAGTATAATTGTTTTTTTAAAGCTCTCCTATGAAATGGCGCCCAATATGTAATGAGAGTTAAGTAATGGTAAATATAGTGGGAATCGTCTAAAGTGATCACAAATCTCAAGTAACGGCTCGAGTAGCTGTATTTAAACATTTTTATTAGTAGAATGAGAGGGAGCGAATTTTGAGTATTTTAGATTTTTCAAAAGCTCTCCTATGAAATGGCGCCCAATATGTGATGGGGGTTAAGTAAAGGTAAGTTCAGTGAAGATGGATTAAAGGAATCACAAACCTCTAGAAACGACACGAGTAGTTGCATTTAAACTTTTTTATTAGTAGAGAGAGATGGAGCGAATTTTGGATATAATTGTTTTTAAAGCTCTCCTATTAATATGCAATGAGGGTTAAGTAATTGTAAGTTCAGTCGGGATCGCCTACAGTGATCACAAATCTGAAGTAACGGCACAAGTAGCTGTATTTTTTATTAATAGAGTGAGAGAGGAAGCGAATTTTGACAAGCGTTTTGATTATTCAAAATTTTGAACGCCTCCACCACAAAGGAGGTAACAAAAGAAGTGGACCGATATATTCCATCTTCACACCATACATTGGGTTAATAAAAATATTATGATGTGTGTAATTTAAAGACAATCGGATTCACACATCACATTTTATAAGAGTTACAATTATTCAAAATAGTGACCCCTTTGTGGGAGAGGTACCAGTAGGAGTGGACCGATATATCCCATCTTCACACCAAATATTTTTGGTAAAAATATTGGGATATAAGATATTTGAAAACAATTGGATGTTTATTTCCTTTTTTATGAGCGCTTTGACTATTCAAAATTTTGACCTCGATGTGGGGGAGGTACCAGAAGGAATGGTACAATGAATCTCATCTTCGTAGCAGTTCTTTTGTTACTAAAAATATTAAGATGTGTGAAATTTGAAGAGAATAGGATTCCTATTTCGCAAATTCTGAGCGTTTTGGTTATTCAAAATGTTGAACCTCATTTTGGGGAAGGGGTGGTCCATTCTATATGTTCTTCATACCAGATCTTGTGGTGATAGAAATACTGAGATCTGCTAAACTTAAAGACAATCGGACTCTTAGTTCACATTTTGAAAGAGTTATAATTACTCCAAATTTTGATCCTTTGCGGGGCAGGTACTTGATGCACTGAGCACTGAGGCAAATATTAGGATTTGCAAAGTTTGAACAGAATCGGATGATCCTTTCACTTTCTATGATGTAAATTATTTTCGGTGAAAACTGTGGCCCTTTGTTGGTGAGGTACCAGAGGGATTAGGGTGATATATCCCATTGTCACAGTAGGTCTTGTGTTTATAGAAATATTGAGATCTGCGAAATTTAATGACAATCCGACTCTTGGTTCACATTTTTTAAAAGTTATAATTAGTCCAAATTTTGACCCTTTGGGGGAGGTACTTGATGAAGTAGTCCGATATGGTCCATTTTCGGACCTGACCTAGCACTGAGGCAAATATTCTATGAGGTAAATTATTTTCGGTGAAAATTGTGACCTTTTGTGGAGGAGGTACCAATATTGCCCATCTCCAAGCTCTCCAATGAAATGGCGCCCAATATGTGATGGCGCCCAAATTGTGTGGTGATGTTTTTGTAGGTTTCATCCCTATAATCGCCTATAGGCGACGTCAAGGAAGTGGGCGGAAAAAAACAGCAACATAAGCAGAAATGGTACGAAAAGTAAAGAAACGACTTGATCGAAAACCGCGTCGCAGTGGCCGAAAAAATGGCTCGTGAGCTGAACATATCGCAATATTCCATTCGGAAAATATTGAAAAATGAGCTCGGGATAAAGTCATAAAAAATCAAAAAGTGTAAGAACTTACACCGCAACGGTGCTTCGCTTTGCTGAAAGTGGTGAACTGCCGAATTTGGTTTTCTCCGATGAGAAATCATTCGTTGTCCAACAGTTTGTAAACAAACTAAATGATCGTCTTTACTTGGCAAAGACGTCTGCTGAAAATGTGCATCTTCGGTTGGCCACCAGAACTCAAGCGCCGCCCATGGTGATGGTGTGGGCCGCCATAACAGCCGATGGTCGCTCTCCGCTCGATGGTCGCTCTCCGCTCGTATTAATCGATCGTGCCATCAGAATAAATGCCGAATATTATCGCGAAAATATTCTGGAGGGTGTATTAAAGCCTTGGGCACGCAAACATTTTGGCCGCAGACCTTGGGCATTCCAACAGGACTCAGCACTCATCACGCGCCACCCAAGAATGGTTACAAAATGAGATTCCTCGCTTAATTTCCAGCACACAATGGCCACCAAAATCTCTGCATACCAATCCGTGGACTATTGTGTCTGGAGTATTTTGGAAAGCAAGGTTGGCACTAAAATATACCAAAGTGTCGATCACCTCAAGCAAGCGCTACGCAGGAAATGGGCCAAAATACCACAGAGCAACAGAGCAACATTCATTGGCCGTTTGAAGGCCATGTCATTTGGTTGGATATTGGATAAAGTTGATGTAGTTCGGTAAAACAAAGGTTGGTAAACTTCAAATTTTGTGGCAGATTAGCTTTGTTGTCGTTAAGGAATTTTTTCTTTTGGGATTATTCTCCTTTTATGAAATTTGGCATTCTGTCGAGAGAGAAGAACTAATCCTAGAGAGATTACGGGTTGCCAAATAAAGTCATTTATAAGATTTAATACCGAACTTTTGAGCTCTGCTCTCATTCGCTATCAATTTGCTGGAGCAATCAACAAATGTAGTTCGCACAAATCCCCTTTGGTGCTTACCTAAGAAAACATCTGGAAATTCTTAGTGATTCACAGGTATTAACTGGCGGAACATTTATGCTTGACAACTCTACCTTGTCAGATCCACATTTGCCTGTGTGGAATGTTCGCCCAATAAAAATGATGAGTTAACCCATACATGAATCTCTGAAGTCTAACTCAAGCGAGATATGACAGTACATCACAGAATGTTTTAATGATTACTCTATTTTCCAACATTCACTTGTGGTGCGATCGTATTTCCTCGGGTTATATTAACAGAAAGGAAGACCTCCCTGAAAATTGAAACCTTCAAGACGGTTTTCGTTTGTAGAAGACTTTCCAAGGGACTTTAATATTCATATGAATAAAACAAGTAAATAGCAGCCTGCACGAGCTTTTAATACCCTCCACCATTTCGAAGGAACTTAAAAAATTTCAAAAAAAGTCGGCTGAAAAATACCACTCAAACGAAGCCCCTTATATGTGAGCTATGCGAAGACGTTCCTTCAAAAGCAATTTCTTGGCGAAGGATGTAGTACCGATTTCGAACTTCAAATGCGAAATTTGAAACAATTCCGATGAGGTATCGTTATATGGGGGCATTATGAAAACATGGACCTGCATAGACACATTTTTGACATATATTGGAAGATATCGTTATATGGCGGCTATATGAATACGTCGACTGACAGGGCCCAGGGAACTTAACCTGCCTTTGTTTCCTTGACGTCATCCCTCCAAAATTAACAGTTAAAAAAAAACAAACACATAATTCTCACTTGTAGTACATCAACTTTGACTGAAATTATAAAAAAATAGGAAATATTTTTGAGATTTGTTTCCGAAAATTGAGACCAATATTTTTTTAGTTTACAATGGAATTAGAGATTTATTTTCTTATAAAAGGATGTTTTATTGAAGATTTTTGCACAAATTCACAAAAAGCGCGGCTTTAACCCTTAAATGTGTTTTTAATATATATAATATATAATTCTCGTATTTTTGTCTGCACCTGAAATCAACGGATTCCAAGGTATCTTAATCCCAAAAGGAATCTTAATTCAAGAAAATCAATTTATGTTTTACCAGACGGTACAAAAGGCTCACCCAACTGAAATTTACCCCGTCTAAAGGTGTTCTCAAAATTATTAGTACCTATTATTATCATTATTAGACCTTTTTCCTTTTAATCAGAGGTCAGACCTCGAGTTAGAACAATTATTTAATTGGTTTTCTCCAAAGGGAAAGTGTTTTTTTACTCTCTTCTTAAGATACATCAACACCATACTATACTAAATACTCTCTCTTTCTCTCTCCCACTCTCACCTCTCCTGGATTATTATTAATGGTCAACAGTTGAAAATTAAATTTAACAACAAATTTCTACGCATGACGTATGATATCTTTAATCGCAGATCTTTTTTTCATTTTAGGAGTGTAATCAATACCATATTTCCGAATCAATGGCCATTAAACAGGTGCTAGCTGGCAGGCAGGCAGCCACGCAGTAGCCGGTTATTTGCCCAACACACAACAAACGAACCAGAGAGAGAGAGGGAGAGACAAAGAGATCTCACTAAAAAATAATACATTGCATCGCTTATATTCCTGCCGAGCTGATTTGTAGCGAACAGCGAACGCCAACTGGATGTGAAGAAAACGGCAACGGAGTAAATAACATTTAATCCGCTAATTGATTCATGGAGGCGATTATGTCAATAAAATTTACGCCAGATTTTCCATAATCAGATTACACAGCTAGCTTGCATCTTGACTAACAACAACAGTAACAACAAATGGCAAAGCTAACGGAGAACGACGCACTGTGCGTATGGGAATCCAAAAAATTGCATGTGTAGCATTTTGGTGAGATATAGCAAAAGAATGGCGGTGCTGAAGTGAAATCTGGTTTAACATCGTTGCTGTTTCTTTTCCTTCTTCTGTTAATCTGCACAAATCTCTAAATCGATTGCTTTGCCCGTGTCTATCAACAGAAACATAGACCTATTGCGGAATTTACTTTGGCAAATGTGTTGAGCAATTAATTTTGATAAATCTTTGCTATTCAAATTATATTTGAAAGTGACGTATTGAAGTTGAAAAATAAATAGGATCTCTGAAAGGATGAATCATGGATTTAAAAAAAAACTCAATGGTGTCCTGCAGGAAGAGACAAATCCCATAGACTTTTGCCGTATAAGTTTTCTGTGAGATGACAGAAGAATATAAGAAAACAAGTAAAAAAGTATCGGTCGGTTTTGCCGACAGATATATACCCTCAGCCCTCTTCACCCTCTTCACCCTCTTCACCCTCTATGGAGTGGGTTTTGAAAGAATGGGTCAATATTGTTCATTTCGTATCAGACCTAAATAAATAGGGTATAACTATTATTATAGCAGATGGATAAATCAATTGTAAAGAATCGCTGAGTTGTTTCGCAATTTATGACAGATAAAAATGTTTAAAATTGTATCCCTTTGTGGGTGACGTACCAGCAAGTGTTCGCAGATATACAGCATCTTCACAACAGATATGGTGTTAGCAAAAATGTTTGTATATGTAAAATTTGAAGAGAGTTGGATCCTTATTTCGGTTTCTTTGAGCGTTATGTTTTTCAAAAATAGATTATTGCTTCCCTTTCTGTGCAGAAAATATATATTTTTAAAATTTCGACCATTTGTGGGGGAGGTACCAGAAGAAGTGGACCGATATACTCCATCTTTACACCAGACCTTGGGCTAATAAAGTGATTGGGATGTGTGAAATTTAAAGATAATCGGACTCTTACATCACATTTTATGAGAGTTTTAATTATTCAAAATTTTGACCATTTGTGGGGGAGGTACTTGAAGGAGTGAACCAATGTTGTCCATTTTTACACCTAACGTGTAACTGATGCAAATATTAGGATTTGCAAAGTTGGAGCAAAATCGGATTATCTTTTCTCTTTCTGTGCAAAAAATATATTTTTTGCAAATTTCGGCCTTTTGTGGGGGAGGTACCAGAAGGAGTGGACCGATATTGCTCATCTTAACACCAGACCTTGGGTTAATATAAATATTGGGATGTGTGAAATTTGAAGACAATCGGACTCGTACATCATATTTTATGAGAGTTGTAATTATTCAAAATTTTGACCATTTGTGGGGGAGGTACTTACTAGAGTGGGCCGATATTGTCCATTTTCACACCTGACCTAGCACTGACGCAAATATTAGGAATTGCAAAGTTGGAGCAAAATCGGATTATCCTTTCTCTTTCTGTGCAAAGAATATTTTTTTTTTTGCAAATTCCAACCTTTTGTGGGGGAGGTACCAGAAGGAGTGGACCGATATTGCCCATCTCCGAACTCGATCTAAGTTTGACAAAGATATTACAATGTACCAAGTTTGGACCAAATCGGATACTCCCTTCGAGAGTTATCGTGCGCACCTGCCAGACAGACAGACAGACGGACGGACGGACGGACATCGCTAGATCGACTCCAAATGTTCTGAAACGGATTTGGTCCAAAGAGACCTAGAGTCTAAAACCGTTATTTCGATTAGGCACGTTTTGACCGTATCAAATGATATATACCCTCTGTAGCCATATGGCTGAGGGTATAATAAGAGATGATCAGAATAATCAAAAACTAATTTCACTTAAAAAATTTAAAATAACTGGGCAAACGTCCAGGTGCGTTAGCATTTTTAAAGGGGAGGCCTTGACAATTTTTGGAAATTTTGTTGTTGCAAAATCGTCAGGCAAAATCCCATTATTGATGGGAAATGATGGCTCTAAGAAAAAGTTCTTATAAAAAACTAAATTATTTGTCCTTGAAACAATTGTTAAAACTTCAAGAAATCAGTAGGACCATGGTTTATTATGTCCTCCACCAAATTCTAAGACGATTTAGCCCAGTCGTCTGTTGTAATCACGCAAGAGTCGCATATCCCCCATATAACTGTACCTCTCCATATTCGGTATTTTGATGATATTAACCACATTTTTTAATGGCATTGTCTGAAATTCTACACAAGAAGTTCTCTGTGAGTACTTTACCCCCTGAAAGAAAATTTTCTATAAAGGTGTCACGATATCGTACTACCCCCATACAATGGTGCCCCCAATATTCGGTATTTTGAAGATTTTAGTCACGTTTTTTAATGAAATAGTCTGAAAATCCACCCAAGGAGTTACCTTTGAGTACTTTACCCCCTGAAAGAGAATTGTCTATATAAGTCCACGATATCGTATATCCCCCATATAGCTGTACCTGCCGACATTCGGTATTTTGATGATTTTAGTCATATTTTTCAATGGCATTGTCTGAAATTCTACACAAGGAGATCTCTGTGAGTACTTTACCCCTTAAAAGAAAATTTTCTATATAGGTCCACGATATCGTATAACCCCCATACAATGGTGACACCCCCCTATTCGTCATTTTAATGATTTCAGCCACATTTTTCAATGGAATAGTCTGAAAGTCCACACAAGAAATTCCCTCTGAGTTCTTCACCCCCTGGAAGAGAATTGTCTACATAGGTCTACGTTTTAGTAAAGTACCCATATAATGCTAGCCCGATATCTTCGGTATTTCCAGGATTTCCGCGACATTATCCACCGGAATTGCGACAAATTTCGTATTTAAAGTTCGTAATAGGTACTACAACCTATGACTGAAAATTGTCTAAGCAGGTCCACGTCTTAGTATAGCCCTCCTCCCTTTATTCGGTATTTTGATGATATTAGCAACATTATTCACCGGAATTGTTTCAAATTTCGTATTTGAAGTTCGGAATCGTTACTACAGCCTATAATAAAAATTACTTATCCAGCCTCACGTATTGGTATATCCCCCATATAAAGTTTTTTTAGATTTTTTATTTAAAAATTTTTAAGTTCCTTCGGAATAGTGAAGGGTATAAAAATTTCGGCACGGTCAAACTTCGCTGTTTTTTCACTAGTTTTTATTTTCTAATTGATTTTATTCTCACAAAAGAACTTTAATAAAATGATGCCGCTCTTTAGACCTTTTACTGCTTAACTCTTCTTTCAACCATCTTCCTCCCTTCCTCCCTTCCTCCCTTCCTCCTGCAAATTATTGACCCCCCTGCTCCCACAACTACTTCATACAGACATCTTCAAATGCAAGAAATTAAATTAATATCATCACTTATCCGACTGTTCTTAAATTTCAAATGAAATCTGAGACTGAGACAATGTCCACGAAGTAAATTCCAATACGATTCCAAACCACAAACGACAACTACAAAATCTCACAGCAAATGAACGGTAAACAACGAAAACTCTCTAAAGAATTGGACAATGTTCTAATAGCTCAAGAAGAAAAAAATGCAGCTGACTAAGAGAAGAAAGCTACAAGTTTGTCATGGCCACAACTGCGACAGCGTCTTTGGAAATTTGAAACGTCTTGCGGACACTAGAGGGGGTTGTCGAATTATGAGAAATTTGCAAAAAACAAAATACTGTTTTGTATTTTATTGGCTAAGGAACTGGTGAAGACCCATTTTCTCAAAAATAGTAAATAACGACCGAATTGAATTTTGTGCAGGGTGAGCTGGAAAAACTGCAACCAACTGTAATTTCTAAGACACTCGTCCGACAGCTGCTAAAATTATTCCAATGACACCTCATTATATTGTTTACAAGCGTACAAAAGCATTTTGGTGAGAATTTTCCAAAAGAAAAGTTATTCGTGATAGAATTCAGGCGTGATAGTGTGATTTCCTTATATTTGGCTGGAAAACCACAAGTGGCTATCGTTAGAGCACTCCAGCATTTAAATGTGAATAAATCTTTTGTGTCTCGTTCCATCGCTCATTACCGTGCTACTGGTAGAGTAGCCCGAAGTCAAGGAAGTGGATGGAAGAAAACGGCAACATCAGCAGAAATGGTTCGAAAAGTAAAGAAGCAAATTTTATCGAATATTCCATTCGGCAAATATTGAAAAAAATTAGCTTGGGGCAAAGCCATTGAAATTCCAAAAAGTGCAAGAACTTACACCGCAACAGAAAGAAAATAGTTTCAAAAAAGCTAAAGAGCTGCTTCGCTTGGGCGAAAGTGGTGAACTGCCGAATTTGGTTTTCTCCGATGAGAAAATATTCATTGTCCAGCAGTTTGTAAACAAACAAAATGATCGTGTCTACTTGCCAAAGAGGTCAGCTGAAAATGTGCACCTTCGGTTGGCCACCAGAACTCAAGCGCCGGCCAGGGTGACGGTGTGGGCCGCCATAATAGCTTATGGTAGGTCTCGTATTTATCTACGAGACTTTGCACATTCCAACAGGCCACAACACTCAGCATGCGCCAACCAAGAATGGTTACATAATGAGGTTCCCCGCTTCATTTCCAGCTTACAATGGCTACCAAAAACTCCGGATACCTGGAGATTACCTGGACTATTGTGTCTGGAGTATTTTGGAAAGCAAGGTTGGCATTAAAAAAATACCAAAGTGTCGATCACCTCATGCAAGCGCTTCGCCGGGAATGGGCCAAAATACCGCAGAGCAGCATTCGGGCAGCGTGTGACGGTTTCATTGGCCGTTTTAGGGTCATAATTCGTGCCAAAGGTGACCAATTCGAACAAAGCTAAACTTATTCTAAAATTTGATGCTATTTCCCACATTTCTTGATTTCATTCAATAAAATTTAAAAAAAAAAATAACTTCTGGGAGAATATCCTAAATAAAAAACAAGGGAACTGATGAGGTTTGGTGTCTCTTTCCGAAACCTAGGTATTCCCTGCCTTACCCCCTGGTAAACATTACCATCGTTCTCCACTAAAAAAAAGACGTTGTTTTTATAAAAACAACAATAAAGGGATAAAGCCTGAAAATTTTGCAACAACAAAATTTAAAAAAAAAAATAAAAATTATGGCTTTTGATTTTGTTGCAGTTTCTTTGTGTCACCCTGTATACCCTTCATCAAGTATTTAAAGCGAAAGAGCTAAAATTAACCTTTTCACATAAAACGTACAAAATGTGTCGAAAAAACTTCAAATTTGATGATTTTCAATTACGATAATCATCATTGCAGAATTCATCCCTGGAATCATATTTTCCTTTCCAAAAGACGACCCACCTTAACACAGAGTATCTCTAGAAATGTGAATATTATTGAAGATAATAGCTCAAAAGGCATAAATCTTCTAAGTAAAGCAAAGCAATAAACGTGTTAAAACGAACATTTAATGTTTCCACAACTTTAATTGTGCCAACTGTAGAAAAAATATTAAAAAAAAAGCTACGTAAAACGTCCAGGGCGTGATGGGAAATTTAATATTTGCAGCGTAAAGACTTCAACAAAAAAAAACTCAACAAGCGATGATAATAACCTTTCAAAGGCGTAAACGGAAAACTTGTTACAAACCTATATTCTTTTTTGGCACCGGGACTATCATCCATGGATGTTAGCGTCTAGCCTGGTGAATTTATATGCTGGCGGCTATTTCCCTAAGCCACTGATGACGCCAGCTTCTGCTTCCAGTCGCCGCGGCATTGTAATGCGTTCTCCCCCCTCCAAAGATTTGTAAGAGAGCAAGATGCCGAAATGGACAACAGCAGCAACATCTTATAACGGCCAATATTAAATAAAATAATTTTTTCCTAGCCATTAAGGTTCCCTGGCGTATAGCCAGCTAGTGGCGAATAGTGGCAGTAGTGACGGCATGAAGAACAGTGAACATGAAGGTATCTGATTTCATTTCATGCATCACGAAGATGCAATCGATGATGGGGAATAAACAGAAAACGCTAAAAACAAAATAAATCTTGCACGTTGCAACAGGCAGCATTAGCCGCGGTATGGACATTAATTCTCAGGAGGAGAAGAAGACTATTTTAAAAGAGAGGGTAGGGAGGAAGACCTGCGATTCTGTGAAAATAAGTATTAATAGACCATAAAAAGAAAGTATAAAAAAGCGAACAGAAAATAACATTTTCCTATATTTTATAGAGTCCTGGAAACTGTTGGACCTTGAAAAGTTATTGTTTAAACATTCCACACTTATTGGCCGGTTGGTCCTTGAAAAGTTATTGTTTAAAAAATCCACGCTTATTGGCCGGTTGGTCCTTGATAAGTTATTGTTTAAAAAATCCACGCTTATTGGCCGGTTGGTCCTTGATAAGTTATTGTTTAAAAAATCCACGCTTATTGGCCGGTTGGTCCTTGATAAGTTATTGTTTAAAAAATCCACGCTTATTGGCCGGTTGGTCCTTGATAAGTTATTGTTTAAAAAATCCACGCTTATTGGCCGGTTGGTCCTTGATAAGTTATTGTTTAAAAAATCCACGCTTATTGACCGGTTGGTCCTTGATAAGTTATTGTTTAAAAAATCCACGCTTATTGGCCGGTTGGTCCTTGAAAAATTATTGTTTAAAAATCCACGGTCCTTGAAAAGTTATGGTTTAAAAATCCACGCTTATTGGCCGGTAGGTCCTTGAAAAGTTATGGTTTAAAAATCCACACTTATTGGACGGTTGGTCCTTGAAAAGTTATTGTTTGAAAATCCACGCTTATTGGCCGGTTGGTCCTTGAAAAGTTAATGTTTATAAAATCCACGCTTATTGACCGGTTGGTCCTTGAAAAGTTATTGTTAAAAAAAATACACGCTTATTGGCCGGTTGGTCCTTGAAAATTTTTTGTTAAAAAAATCCACGCTTATTGGCCGGTTGGTTTTCGAAAAATTATTGTTTAAAAATCCACGCTTATTGGCCGGTTGGTTTTTGAAAAAATTATTGTTAAAAAAATCCAAGCTTATTGGCCGTTTGGTCCTTGAATGAAAAATTATTGTTAAAAAAATCCACGCTTATTGGCCGTTTGGTCCTTGAATGAAAAATTATTGTTTAAAAAATCCACGCTTATTGGCCGTTTAGTCCTTGAAAAATTATTGCTTAAAAAATCCACGCTTATTGGCCGTTTGGTCCTTGAAAAGTTATAGTTTAAAAAATCCACGCTTATTGGCCGGTTGGTCCTTGAAAAGTTATTGTTTAAAAAATCCACGCTTATTGGCCGGTTGGTCCTTGAAAAGTTATTGTATAAAAAATCAACGCTTATTGGCCGGTTGGTCCTTGGAAAGTTATTGTTTAAAAATCCACGCTTATTGGCCTGTTGGTCCTTGAAAAGTTATTGTTTAAAAAATCCACGCTTATTGGCCGGTTGGTCCTTGAAAAGTTATTATTCAAAAATCCACGCTTATTGGCCAGTTGGTCCTTGAAAAGTTATTGTTTAAAAAATCCACACTTATTGGCCAGTTGGTCCTTGAAAAGTTATTGTTTAAAAAATCCACACTTATTGGCCGGTTGGTTCTTGAAAAGTTATTGTTTAAAAAATCCACGCTTATTGGCCAGTTGGCCCTAGAAAAGTTATTGTTTAAAAATCCGAGCTTTTTGATCTGGTGGTCCTTGAAAAGTTATTGTTTAAAAATCCACTTTTTTGGCCGGTTAGTCCTTTAAAAGATATTGTTTAAAAAATCCACGCTTATTGGCCGGTTGGTCCTTGAAAGTTATTATTCAAAAATCCACGCTTATTGGCAAGTTGGTCCTTGAAAAGTTATTGTTTAAAAAATCCACACTTATTGGCCGGTTGTTCCTTGAAAAGTTATTGTTTAAAAAATCCTCGCTTATTGGCCGGTTGGTCCTTGAAAAGTTATTGTTAAAAATCCACGCTTATTGGCCGGTAGGTCCTTGAAAAGTTATGGTTTAAAAATCCACACTTATTGGACGGTTGGTCCTTGAAAAGTTATTGTTTAAAAAATCCACACTTATTGGCCAGTTGGTCCTTGAAAAGTTATTGTTTAAAAAATCCACACTTATTGGTCGGTTGGTTCTTGAAAAGTTATTGTTTAAAAAATCCACGCTTATTGGCCAGTTGGCCCTAGAAAAGTTATTGTTTAAAAATCCGAGCTTTTTGATCTGGTGGTCCTTGAAAAGTTATTGTTTAAAAATCCACTTTTTTGGCCGGTTAGTCCTTTAAAAGATATTGTTTAAAAAATCCACGCTTATTGGCCGGTTGGTCCTTGAAAGTTATTATTCAAAAATCCACGCTTATTGGCAAGTTGGTCCTTGAAAAGTTATTGTTTAAAAAATCCACACTTATTGGCCGGTTGTTCCTTGAAAAGTTATTGTTTAAAAAATCCACGCTTATTGGCCGGTTGGTCCTTGAAAAGTTATTGTTAAAAATATCCAAGTTTTTTGGCCGGTTGGTCCATGAAAAGTTTTTGTTTAAAAAATCCACGCGTATTGGCCGGTTGGTCCTTGAAAAGTTTTTGTATAAAAAATCCACGTTTATTGGCCGGTTGGTCCTTGAAAAGTTATTGTTTAAAAATCCACGTTTATTGGCCGGTTTTCCTTTGAAAAGTTATTGTTTAAAAAATCCACACTTATTGGCCGGTTGGTCCTTAAAAAGTTATTGTTAAAAAATCCACGCTTATTGGCCGGTTGGTCCTTGAAAATATATTCCTCAAATATTCTTTTAAAATCGGCATTCATTGGCCACTTGGCTCTTGAAAAAAAAATTAAAAAATACTACACTTTCAGATTTTCCATCTTGTATTCCTTTTTCCTCCCTTTCGTTTCGGTATATTTGTAAGCAGCACTTTAAAGCTTCTTTCACACATGCCAGTTCGATATTCACGCCAAATGGGAATACTTTCAATATGAGTTAATACCTCTTCTTCTGCTTTTCATCTCTCCCTTGTACTGGAATACAAGACAAGCAACGCAACATGATCACGTTTAACATAATTCAATTTTTAATGGTCATTTGTTTGTTGTTTTTGTAGTTTTTGTTTATTGTATGTTACAGGTTGTTCTCATGTTTGCAGTCTGGTATTCCTCCAATGCATGCAACTAAATATTATCAATTTCGATTTCAATTTTTGTAATGCAACTGTGGTATTCCGGGTATTATCTGGAAGGAGATTTGAAGATGAAATAAAATGGAAAATATTGCTCTGTTCCAGAACCTGCAATAATGTACTAGCTTTGCAATTTTTTTTCAATACCATAAAGAGAAAAGTGATACGTTAATACTTAATTATTTATTTAATAAAGTTAATACTTTATTATACATCCTTGTTTAGTGATGATTGGCCAATAAAAGAAATGCTCCCTTCCAATACCTGCGATCTACTAGTTTTGCAATTTTTTTCGATATCATAAAGGAAAATCGGTTATCGTATTAAAAGTTTTTTTCTTGCAGTTCAATTGGAATTTCATTAAACGAACCACTGTACCCCTTGCTAATGGTTTGATGCAAAGTTGTACTTGTTTTTATTTGTAACATGCAACAAGTACAACAATTCCTATTGGAAAGTGTACATGTCAAATGTCATGAAACCGATAACTGCAAGTAGAGAAAAATATCTGTTGAAATTTCAAAATAATGTAGAGATTTTATTACAACAAATGAAAAATATGAACAACAAACCATTTTAGGAATTCAGTATTAAAGCGTATTTTCAGCTTGACCCTTTGGACTCCCTTATAGTTCACATATGAAATAATGCCCATTAGTTTCCTCAATATACCTTTGTTTGCATAGGCTTCTCTTCAGCTTTCCCATTTGGACTATTCTTTTAACGATTCTGTATGTAGACCCTCTTTCAACTACTCACTATGAACTCGTTTGTAAATGGACTTCGTTTCATAGGGCTCATGATACGATTCGCAGAATCTGTGAAGAAGTACGGTCCAATAGTTCAGTTTGTCTGTAAAAAGACTCCCTTCTTGTTAATGTTTTTATACCTTTTTTTAAATCTGATACGGCCAAAACGTGCCTTATCGAAATAACGGTTTTAGATCCTAAGATTCTTTGGAAAAAATTCGTTCCAGGGCATTTGGAGTCAATCTAGCGATCGAAGGGAGTACCCAACTTAATCTAACTTGTTACATCGTAATATTATTGTCGAACTTAGATCAAGTTCGATCCACTCCTTCTGGAACCTCCCCCACAAAATGTCAATATTTTCAAAGAAAATAATTTATTGCACAGAAAGTGAAAGGACAAACAGATTTTTCTCCAACTTTGCATATCCTAATATTCCCAAAAGTGCTAGGTCAGGTGCGAAAATTAACAATATCGGTCCACTCCATCAAGTACCTCCCCCACAAAAGGTGAAAATTTTGAATAATTATAACTCTTAAAAAAGGTGATGTAAGAGCATGATTGTCTTATTATCTTATTGATTACACACATCTCAATATATTTATTAACCCAAGGTCTGGTATGAAGATGGAATATATCAGCCAACTTCTTCTGGTACCTCCCCCACGAAGGTTCAAAATTTTGAATATTCATGAAGCTCATAAAACACGAAATTAACATCCGATTCCATGAAGACTTGGTATATCTCAATATTTCCATATACACAAAATCTGATATAAAGATGAAATAAATCGGTCCACTCTTCTGGAAACTTTCCCAAAAAGGGTCAAAACAATCATAAAATCCGAAATAAGCATCCGGCTCTCTTCAAATTACCCACATTACAATATTTTTATTAACCCAAGGTCTGGTGTGAAGATGGAATATATCGGTCCACTCCTTCTAGTACCTCCCCACTCATAAAATCATAAAAAATCGCTCATAAAACGCGAAATTAACATCCGATTTCATTCATACTTGGCATATTTCAATATTTCTGATCTGATATGAGTATGTAAATTATCGGAATTGATAATTTCGCATAAAAGTGGATATAAATGTTCGATTTCTTTCAAATTTTTCACATACCAATATTTGTATCTGTATTAGATGAAGTATGAAAATGAAAAACTTCGGTCCTCCATACCTGGTACTTCACGCATATTTCCACATTTACCAAAAACACATGCACATATCTCATATAAAGTATAGGACGTAGACAATATATATTGTCCAAATCTGGAGCTAACCAACACTCGTTTCCAACCGTTCGAATGTAGCAACTACAAGCATATAAAACATTTGTATGTTTAGAAATACAATTATATTTTAGTGTCTTCTATAAGAAACATTCTCCTTCAGCTTATTTTTAAATAAAAACTTCAGTATCTTTTAAACGATTGCCTTTGCACTAGCAAACGAAAATACTCTCCTTCACTTTATTGACAAAACAACTCAACTCCATTATAAAAATGATCTCTTTTTAGCATGCACATCGAGCTTAATGTCTTCTTAGCTCGCTTATAAAAATTCGACCTATACATGTACCAGAGATTTACTTGTCCATACTGCCTCGGGTCCTTCCCCATGAAAATGCATTTTTATGTTAGTCCATAAAAATTAAATTCACTTTTTGTTAGAAAATTAAAATACTCCAATTCACATTGTTGACAAAACCACTCCGAACTTCAACTCTTTTAAAAGAACAAAACTCCTATTAAGATACTGCTTTTTCAGCTTACTGACTTCTCAGCTCGCTTATATAGTTATACCCTTTTTTAACTTATACTTATACCAAAGACATATTTCTTCATACTTCCATAAAAATGTTTTCCTCGTCCATGAAAATGTTCCTTTTATACTTATCCATAAAAATGCTCCCGTAAGCCCATCTATAAAAAATCTCTAAAAAAATCAACTTTTAAGATCGTTTATAAACAGAATTTCTACAGAATCTTTTTTTTTTTTTTAATGGTTTTCTTGTAGCTTTCATATTGAAATACTCCCCTTGCCACAGTTGGCAAAACAATTTCCAACTCAGCCCTTTTCACCTTGCGTTCTTCTCAGTTCGCTTATAAACATTTTCCATTTTCAACTATACTTATACCAAAGACTCACTTTCCCAAACTCCCATTCGGCTTCTCTATAAATTCAGACATTTTTCTTAATTTCTGAAGACTTTTGTGACTTCTCTTACCATTTCCACTGTGTGTCCATCCTGTTTTACATATTTACATAAATGGCATCGGGGAAAATCATCTCAAGGACAAATATACAAGCAGTAACAACATTCCAGAATAATTTCAAATGAACGACAACTTAAATTGCCCGGATAATCTCTTTTACACGGTGTTTGTTGTTGGCCCATGGTTGTGTTGGGATGTTTTTGTGTTCCATGTTAATGCTACGCAGAACAGTAACAACATTTTATCCTCCCCGTCCATATTGTGATCATGTTTTCTTGGCATCAGCTGCTATTGCCAAACAGCTTCTACACTTTGTGTTTGAGATTATGCCCGTTGCTAGCTATTGAACGATCAACATCGAAATGGCTAACATAAATATTTAACACAGGTCCATAAATTTAAAACCAATTAGCCAAGTAGATTTTAAAATAACTTTAGATTCCCAATTTTCATGATTCTTCTTTTTGTATTACATTCACTTATTTACGTATTTTTGTATTTAATATTGAAATTGGGGTAATGTTAGAAGAAGTTGAAATATTACATTTCTTGGTTGATCTTTGCCTTATGAGTTATTAATCTTTTCCAGAGATATTTTAGAGATTCCAGGATATTGAAAACGGCTTGCAAATACCTTATTTTTTTGTTTTCGAAGTCCACGGGAACAGAATATTTAATTAAGAGTTTCCAGCTGAAGGATTGTGACTTGAAATAAATTATAGGGTGCCAAATCGTCGTCAATGTCATTCAACTTATATTCCTATCACTTCATTCAAAAGACAATTTATATTTGCTTACAGATAGCTAGGCCAAAAATGTTGCAATAAATAGTGTAAGGATTGCATCTCCTCCCTCTCCACCAAAAATATATCAACAACATTTTGTACCAAGCCATCCATCCATCAAGCCATTGCAACAATTTGTTTGTTTGTCGAAGAAATTACCTAGCTTGTCTCTTCGCCATATCTGTCGTGTTCTAATAAAATTGTCTTGTGTTTTATTGCTATTTTATGTAAAAGACAAATAGATGTAACATCATTATCTTAAAGAACAACAATCAGTAGTGCAAGCTGGAACATCTGCAATCTATTTGCAACGTGCTTATATAGAATACAACGCAGCTATAGAGTATTCCAAAGCAATATATATATGCAATTATTGTTATTTATTGTCCACGCGAATAGAATTTTGCTATACCTGATAGAAACATAAGACAACAACAATAAAACGCAGTAGGAAGTTATACTATTTAAATGAATTAAAACAGCCAAGATTTTTTGATAAAAAAAACCCATAGGAGATAGTTTTTTAGATATAGCAATTTGTATAGAACCGCTGACTTGTTTCGATAGTTATGACAGATATAAGTATTGGAAATTTAGGGTTGGCATATATATATCATCTTCACAACAGATCTTGTGTTAGCAAAAATATTTGGATGTTTGAAATTTGAAGAGAACCGAAAGCTTATTTCAGATTTCTGGTCATTTTTGGTTATTTAAAACTTTGACCCTTTGTGGGGGAGGTACCAGAAGGAGTAAACCGATATATTCCATCTTTACACCAGATCTCGGGTTAATAAAAATATTCGGATTTTTGATTATTTTAAACTTTGACCCTTTGTGGGGAAGGTACCAGAATGGTCCGATCTGTACCATCTTTATAACATATCTTGTGTTGATGGAAATATTAAGATATACCAAGACTGGATGGAATCGGATGTTAATTTCACGTTTTATGAGCTTCATGGATACTCAAAATTTTGAGCCTTTGCGGGGGAGGTAGCAGAAGGAGTGGGTTAATAAAAATATTTGGATGGGCTAATAAAAATATTGCGATTTGTGTAATTTGAAGACAATCGAACACTTACATCATATTTTATAAGAGTTATAATTATTCAAAATTTTGCCTGGGGCAGGCAATTGATAGAGTGGGCCGATATTGTTCATTTTCGCACCTGACCTAGCACTGATGCAAATAGTAGGATTCTCAAAGTTAGGGTAAAATCGGATGATTCTTTCTCTTTCTGTGCAGTCAACTATTTTCTTTGAAAATGTTGAGATTTTTTGGGGGAGGTACTAGACAGAGTGGAACGATATTGCCCATCCGCAAACTCGATCTAAAGACACATTACGAGGTACCAAGTTTGGATTTAATCGGATACTCTCTTCGAGAGTTATCGTGCGTACCAGCCAGACAGACGAACGAACGGACATCACTAGATCGACTCCAAATGTCCTGAAACGGATTTGGTCCAAAGAAACCTAGGGTCTAAAACCGTTATATTGATGAGACACGTTTTGGCCACATCATATGGTATATACCCACTTTAGCCATATGGCTGAGGGTATAAAAATATGTGAAATCTACGAAAATAGGGCACAATTTTAAAAAACTTACGACTTCGGTCAGCTCATATATAAAATTCCCCTTTCAGTTATATATCATCCTATGTAAATAGATACATACTTTCTGATCGATTTTTCTATACTTTGTCTATGTGGAATCCTGCTCCAGTATATTTACCATTCATCTCTACAGACCCCTTTCATCTCATTAATTAAGAAACTTCTATTCAGCTCCTCTATTAAATGAGTTCAACTTCTGACGAAATACTTAGACTCGCTTTCAGCTCATTTATATAGAGTTTTCCTACTTTAGCTTCGTAGAAAAGTCTCTTAGCTCGCCTGCAAAAATATATCCTGTTCAGTTTTTCTATGAAAACCCTTCATAACTTCAAATATACCTGTCTTTACTTTAAACCATGTATAAAAAAAACTCTCTATCTGTTATAGACATTTTTTAGCTCATCAGTTATAAGATTTTAATTCAGGTCGTCTATAAAACGACTGATTTATTAGATAGCACCACCAAACATATTCTTAAAGGGTTTTGGCCACCAAAAGCTTTGAAGATAGAAGCCACTAAAATTCTTAAGCCCTTAAAGATGTCATGTTCTATTGGGGTGTACAGTCCTTAAAAAATTTTTAGTTTAGTTGCATAGCTTTTTGCTACGATAGTTCTTTTTAAAAATATACAAATTCTAGTCAGACAGAAAGTAATGCTAAATAACTTAGAAATCTATTGGTCTTGTTGGTGTTGAAAAGATAGTTTTTAAAATTTTAAAGCCTTAAGTACACTACCTTATTAAAATAAATAAAAATCTTTTAACGCAAATTCATTTTAGTCATCATTTAGATTTATGTATTTCCATATTCTCTTCTGTAATAACATGTTATTAAAAATCACAATTGTGTTGGAATTTGCAATAGAAAGTATTCACCCATCCTATATTAAAAAAGGGAATAGTTCCAAAAGACATAATATTAATCATTAATAATATTTAAACAAATGAAAATAATACAACATTTTTTGGTGCTTGCCTCTGACATTGCAGTTTTGTCTTTTAAGTTTGGTATACAGAGTATCGTACGTTGAGGACAACTGTTAAAGCTTATTGCTTTGGGGCTTTATTCATGAGAAACCACATAACGCCCAGTAGGCAACTGGGTGGGCTATTATTATCGGAGCCTTGTTGTACCATTTTACGGGCTTCTTCTATACTCAATTCAACAACCTCAATTAGTTCGTCATCAACCCCACCGCCACTTGTACTCTTGTCGGCATCGGTGACCTCGCAATAGTACATTTTTTGCTTTGAACCTTGGGAGCCCACACCAGACCTACAAATGGGAATATAATGTAAAGATGAATTAATGAAACGCTTACACACGCATGTATTTGTAGCCAAAAAAAAGCACTGCCAAATTAATTACAATATACTACTCTTACCTGTATGTCATTACTTCTTCTACCCTCTCCACGGGTACATCATAGCCACATTCCTCTAGAACTTCTTCACGGGCAATATCATTCCAGCTTTTATCTTTATCCACAATACCAGCACACAATTCCATGGTACAGCCCAAGGATGGTGGATATTTCTTTAAATCGACATTATCCACATTACCACCATCAGTGGTCACAATGCCATGGAAGACAGCCGGACGAAATTGTTTGACAAAAATCAGCTTCTGCCGCGTCGTATTGTACAAAACAATGGACACACTGTCATGTACTTTCAGCAAATCCCAATTTTTCTCCTTGCCATTCTGGACATAATAGAAGCGAAATGGTTTCACATACGGCGAATCGGCAGGCAAAGGTCCTAACCACACTTTAGTAATTTGTTCCATATTTGCTAGAAGTTTACTTAATTTACTCAAATGCTGTTTGATGTTCCCAATTGTGTGAGGCAAATAAAGACTCCACGTAATAGCACAAGAGCGATAAACTCGATAAACAGCAGGCAAAAAAAAAATATATTTGTACTTGAGCAAAAAAACCCAACAGTACAATCTATGCAAAAACAACTAAATGTAGTGACTTTTGACTTTGCTCACATAATGTAAACAAAAACAGCTGATCTGTTGCAGTTACTATTTCGATAACGGTCATGTTCTTTATTAGGGGGTTTTATCGATTATTCGTATATTTAACGGTCACACAGGGAAACCTAAGTTGTGTTCCAGAACATGCAAATTAGTACTAATTAGCGCTAATTCTGCTACAACGCGTTCCCGTACTCCAAAAACTAGCAAAACTTGCAGCTCTCTCGAGAAAAAAATGGCGCTGAGTGGTGCACATTTCTGCTTGTTTTAGCTACATGAATTTGGCCGAGCAGAAATGAGCATATTGTAAATTTGACATTTAATTGGTAGGGCTAACAAGGTAGAAAAATGTATTGATACATTTCAATAAAGAAAATGATCAACTTGAAAACTAAAGGAAAAACTAACAGCCTGTTCCACGATCTCGAAAGAAAATTTGTGCGAACGAAGGCTACTCACTCACTTTCGTATAAGAATGCGTTCCACTAACTTTCGTTCTTTCTTTCGCATAGCCTTACGTGGTTCAGTGTTGCTAAATATTTTTTTGGAAAAATTAATCGCGAAATAAGGCAAAAAAAGCGCCAAATGTCTAATTTAAACGCGAAAAAGCAGCAGTGGCTCTGTCTCAACTGACATTTCAGTTGTAAACAAACAAATTGTAAATAAACAAACAAAATAAAAACTCTATTGATTGTGTTCAAACTATTTGTACTCTTAGAAAATAAAAAAAAGAATAGTTCCGTAGCCCTATTTTTTATGGATGATGTGGAGGAGGTTCAAAATGTGCCACGGAGGCATTTAAGAGATGCTTCGAATTTATTTGAAGTACCTAACAACCAGTAAGTATGATTGTATTTTTACATTTTTGAAATAATAAAAAATAATAATAATATTTTTTCAAGGTTTGTGGCCAATTTTCGTGTGTCGAAGGAAGTTTTCGGGCTCTTTTGGATATGATGGAAGAGAAGTGGGTGCCCGGTTGCAGAACTATCCAAATCCGCCCCGATTTAAAACTTCTTCTGCTGCTTCCAAAAATTGGCACTCCTCTGGCGAACACAGGATTCTCCTCCATATACTAGTGCCCGCAGCTGTGTAGTTGATGATTTTTTCGTGCTGGAATTGAGAAAATAAAAAAATATATATATTTGTTGTTCATGCAAATTGCATTTATTATTTTTACTTACATTTTTGTTTCCATTTTCAATCAAGCAATGTTTATGTTAAAACAATTTTCCTTAATTGTTATTATACGATAGCAAACACACAAGTGACTGATTTTGACATTTGTGTTCGCATGCATACGAAAGAAAAAAGATAGTGGAACGCAAAATTACACTGAAATGCTTACGTTTTCGTTCGCTTTGATTTTCGTGCAAATTTTCGTTCTGATGGATTTTAGTGGAACGGAAATCAGCTGTTTGTCGTGTAAAAGTTGTGCGAACGTGTTCTTTCGATATCGTGGAACTGGCTGTAATATTTGTCGTGCAAAAAACAAAAAGAGAAAATATGGAGGAACTGATGTATTCACTTTTGGATGATTCCAGCAGTGAAGAGGACTGGCTGAATGAGGAATCAGATTATTTATTATTATTATAAATTATTAATTTTAACTTATCGTCTTCAATACTCATTTTTTAAATGTTGGCGCTCTTTTCAGTAAGGTTTCACCAGTCCGATTTAGGCTGTTTACTTTTGGAATTTTGACATTTTATCGCATTTCTGCTAATTTTCCGTTCCCTTATTTTTTGAGCAAACCCAACTTTCCAATAGCTCTTAAAAATCATCTGATATTATCACTCTTATATTCATTGAATAACGAAAACTTATTGCGCTAACTTTGCTTATTTCACATATTTGGTGTTTATGAGTTTCACCATAAAAAAGTATAGAAACTCAGCGATTAAAATTGAAGAGTATGCTCCCCAATACGCCTTACGCCACGTTTTAGGTTTTATTCACGCTATCGATACCGGCACCACTACGTTATTATCGATAATTTTCATCTGTCATGAAATATACCTGCAAACTACAACAACACAACATCAGGCTATCATCGTTGACATCTCTATCGAACGAACGGAGGTAAAAAATTTGCGAAAAAAGAAGAAGTGGAGGCAACATTTGCATAGCTAAAAAATTATACAATACTAGTTTAGAGAACCGCTAATTGTTAAGTGAAACTAAAAGGCATTTCTTCTCAAATTATAGTTTCCAAATCCGCAACGAATCGACATAAGTGAGACAAAATGATGCAGCCAGTAAAAATGATTTTTTCCAGCATAGCCCGTCGTGGCTTTGCCACCACTTCTCGGGCAGCAGCCGCACAACAAATGACCGTGAGAGATGCCCTGAACAGTGCCTTGGACGATGAAATGGCACGTGATGAGCGTGTATTCATCATGGGCGAGGAAGTGGCCCAGTATGATGGTGCCTATAAGGTGAGTTTTTCTTCCAACAGCAAGAAAAATCATTTTCACAGTGATTACGTAAAATCCGTGTACGGGTTAGGATGTGACATTCATACAAACATATTGTCAATGTTGAGTGAGTGCATTCATATGGGTTTTCTTCTATTCGATTCTGTTGTTGTTGTTGGTGCTGTTCGTCGGAATGTGTGGGGGAAAGACGAAGTAATGACAGTTTTGGAAAATAGAACATGGGGAAAGCAGTTATTTAATTTGTGTGATAACAAATCATCATAAAACAAGTGTGCGTATGTATGTCAATGAATGCGCGCGGTGATTTTTTAAGGTCATTCAATTCACCAGTTAATAGGAAACAAATACGTCACTCATTTGTTATTAACAATTAGTGACGCGCCACAGTATAAACAATACATTGTTTCAAGTGATATAATTGATTTTTATTGTTGTTGCTTTTATTCTTTTGTTTGCAGATTTCTCGCGGTCTGTGGAAGAAATATGGAGATAAACGTGTCATCGATACTCCAATTACTGAAATGGGCTTTGCCGGTATTGCTGTTGGTGCTGCCATGGCTGGTCTTCGTCCAGTTTGTGAATTTATGACATTCAATTTCTCCATGCAAGCCATTGATCATGTAAGTGAATTGCTTTTATAGGATTAAAGCATTAATATCACCTCAATATCATCAATTTTTATTAGTTTCTATATTAGTTTAGTTTGAATTTTTGCCTTGGACCATAAATATTTGCAAAATTCTTTGGCTCATTAAACTATAATGTAAAACGCATATTGTCATCTGAATAGAACGCCAAAGGGAAGAAAAATATGGGAACTAATTTAAATATAATTGCCTCATAAATAATGCATTGGTACTTCAGTTTGAATATGTAGTATATTCAATACTAAACTAACTTAGAGCCTTAGACTCTGTATGATCGATTAGGGATCGGTACATTAAAATATCGCAAATGCGAATCATTAATTGTTTTTCGGTATTTCATTGTTTCTGTTCTGTCTTTGGGTCCTTAGAGGCGCATCTTTAAGAGATTGAAAATAGATAAAGTCTATCAAATTCGTTTTGGTCACTGTAAAGAACTGTTCTTCAAGTATTTGGGTTATTTATAACTTTCTCTTTATATATCCTCAACCATATGAACGTACCAAAAACGTACCTCATCAAAATAACGGTTTTAGACCCTAGCTATCTTTGGACCAAATCCGTTTCAGGACATTTGAAGTCAATCTAGCGATGTCCGTCCGTCTGTCAGTCTAGCTGGTGTGCACAATAACTCTCAAAGGGAGAATCCGATTTGATCCAAACTTGGGACATCGTAATACTATCATCACTATCGAGTTCGGAGATGGGCAATATCGGTCCACTCTTTCTAGTACCTCCCCCACATAATGACAACACTTTCAAAGAAAATAGTTGACTGCACAAAAAGAGAAAGTTTAATCCGATTTCGTTCCAACTATGCAAATCCTAATATTTGCATCAGTTCTTGGTCAGGTGCGAAAATGAACAATATCGGTCTATCCCCACACAAAGGGTTAAAATTTGTAATAATTATATCTCTTATAAAATGTAATGCAAGAGTCCGATTGTCTTCAAATTACACACATCACAGTATTTTATTAACCCTCACCCACAAAAGGGTCAACATTTTCAATATTTATGAATTTTATAAAAAGTGAAATTAACATCAAATTCCATTCAGACTTGACACATCTTAATATATCAGTACAAGATCTGTAATAAAGATGGTAGAGATCGGACCATTCTTTCTGGTACCTCCCCCACAAAGGGATTAAAATTTTGAAAAGTAAAACGCTAAAAGAAGGCGAAATAAGCATGTTAATCCATCCATCCGTCTCCTCGATTTTTCTACATACAAACAGAAATTGATTTTATGAATTTATCTATGTTCTCATAAATTATTTTACCAACAATTATATTTTTACAAAAACATTTCCTGTTATAGTTTTGTTCTTTGAAATCATTCTTAAATAAGTTTTACTCATTTCCATTATTTATCTATCCAATAATTCTATCATACATTGTACATAATAATTGTTAACTTTAACTCATATTATCTCAAAATCTTTTAAGTAAATTTGTTATATACAAAATATAATCGTCCATGATGAGTGTAAAGGCATCGTAATTCATCAAGAACGAACGGGAAATGCCAACAATATCAACTTCTTTTTTGTCATAATATTAAAAACCTATAAAAACGAAAACGTTAACAACATAATGGGATAATATGGGTTAAGTTCTCTTTTTTACTACATCAATAGAGTTGATTCCCCCAGATATGGTTTAAAATCTTCAATATTTTAAACACATCACACAACAACTCTAAAATTGCATCCTTAAATTATGAAATAAATACAATTTTTGAAAAATTCTTAAAATAAATGACCCATATTATCCAATTATATGAAACAGGGTTCGTTGTTGAAATCAAAATTGTCAAGCCCATTGTCGATGATGCGTCAAATGCACACTCAAAATGGTTTATCGCATTCAAATCCCTTTGCCACCATCCCAATATATGCCGTGGTGCAGCCACAATTGAATCGCATACCACTGGGAGACTACATGCCCAAGCGACCAGAAATCGGTGATCCAACCAAATCAAAGTGGTTGGATGAAATTGGTGATGTAGCTAATGAAACAAATGAAATTCGGGCGCCCACCGATTCAAAAACTGATAAAATGGAAGCGGCAAGAATGATTGTCATCAGACGGCGTAAAATGAAGAAACACAAGTTAAAGAAATTGCGCCGCAAGATGAAATTCGAATGGGCCAAGGTTAGACAACGTCGTGAAATGCGCAAAGAAAAAGCATTCCAAGCTAAACTTTTGGCACAAATCAAAGATGCCGAAGCCTTTAATGCTGCCAAATTTGTGGCCGATAAAATACAACAGGCCAAGGAAACACCATTGCCACGTCACTGGAAGGGACGTCGTTTGCCGGCCTTTATAATCAAAGAGAAACTGGGTATTAAATAAAATCAATTGCAAACAAGAAAAGTCTTTGTTTCCTGTAGTTTGTAAGAGTGTTTGTTAAGTCAAATAAAAAGTATAAGATTGCAAAATTCAATGAATTTTGTGCCAAACCAAAATGTTGTTGTTGGTATTTCCTGAGATCTTGGGTGATTTTACGAGGCCTTAGAAGCTTTGCCCAAATTTATGTGTAATTATTTTATGTTCATTCTCAAAATTAAGGTCATCAACTCCGCTGCCAAAACATTCTACATGTCTGCCGGTATGGTTAATGTACCAATTGTATTCCGTGGCCCCAATGGTGCTGCTGTCGGTGTAGCTGCCCAACATTCACAGTGCTTTGCTGCCTGGTATGCCCATTGCCCTGGCCTTAAAGTCTTGTCTCCTTATGATTCCGAAGATGCTCGCGGTCTATTGAAGGCCGCCATTCGTGATCCCGATCCAGTTGTCTTTTTGGAAAACGAAGTCGTATACGGTACCTCATATGCCGTTGATCCCAAAGTCTTGGACAAGGACTTTGTTGTGCCAATTGGTAAGGCCAAAATCCAAAGGCCTGGTAAACATGTTACACTTGTGGCCCATTCCCGTGCCGTTGAGACTTGTCTCTTGGGTGCCGCAGAATTGGCAAAGAAAGGTAATGCTATTGTGGAATTTTGAATATGAATCTTAAGACTAATGATTTTATTTTAATTTTTATGAATTTAAGGCATTGATGCTGAAGTTATTAACTTGCGTTCAATTCGTCCATTGGATATGGAGACCATCTTCAATTCCGTTAAAAAGACACATCATTTGGTGACAGTAGAACAAGGATGGCCACAAAGCGGTAAGTTACTATTGAACTTTTATTTCACTTCTTGACCGACCAAAAATGCCCAAGAAGACTTCTTGAGTTCACTGGCCGACTTCATATAGGTCATGAGCCGACCTTATGTAGGCCTTTCTACTAGGTTTATTGTCAAAAGTAGTCCCAATGGTATTTCGAACAGAATGGACACCACCATTTTATGGAATACTTAAAATCACAACATATTTGTATACGCTCCACCATAGTATGGAGGGTATACATTTTAGACCCACAAAGTATATATATATTTTTTTATCAGCATAAAGTTCGATGTCCGTCGGTCTGTCCGTCTGTGGAAATCACTCTAGCTTCCGAACGAAATGAAGAAGGTTAATAAAATTTTACTCAAATGTATATTATGTCTGCAGGACTTTTGGTATTGGAAATGGGCCATGTAGGTCCACGTTTTAGCATAGCCCCCATATAACGGTACCTACCAATGTTCGGTATTTTGATGATTCTAGCGACATTATTCACCGGAATTGTTTCAAATTTGGTACTTAAAGTTCGTAATTGATACTACAGCCTAGGACGGGAAATCGCCTGTGCAGGTTCAAGTCTTCGTATAGCCCTCCCGATATTCGGTATTTTGATGATTTAAGCGACATTATTCACAGGAATTGTTTCAAATTTGGTATTTGAAGTTCGTAATGGATACTACAGCCTATGACAGAAAATTGTCACTGCAGGTCCGCGTCTTCGTATAGCCCCCATATAACGGTACCTCCCGATATTCGGTATTTTGAGAATTTTAGCGACATTATTCGCCGGAAATGTTTCAAATTTGGTATTTGAAGTTCGAAATGGACACTATAGCCTAAGAGAGAAAATTATCCCTGCAGGTCCGCGTCTTCGTATAGCCCCCATATGACGGGACCTCCCGATATTCGGTATTTTGATGACTTTAGCTACATTATTAACCCGAATTGTTTCAAATTTGGTATTTGAAGAAAAAAGATGTGTGTGCAGGTGTAGGGTATTCAAATTTAGGCTCGGCCGAACTTAAAATATTTACTTGTTTACAATTTGTTTTTAATTTCAGGTGTTGGTGCTGAAATTTGTGCCCGTGTCATGGAGGATGAAACATTCTTCCACTTGGATGCTCCAGTATGGCGTGTTTGCGGCGTTGATGTGCCCATGCCTTATGCCAAAACATTAGAAACACATGCCCTGCCACAACCCAAAGATGTCGTCGAGGCTGTCCATAAGGTTTTAGGAGGCAAGAAGTAAATTCAATTGTCTCCCAATACAGAGTTGTTGTTTTAAAAACTAACAACAACATCAACAACAAATACCAACGTTTTACTCTACTTTCGTACTCGATTCTATCGAAAAAAAAAAAAAAACAAAGATATAAATAATTAAAAAAAGATCACCGCCATTTATTAGAAAAGTGTAACAATTAGTAGCCAGAAATCTCTAAATCATTGACAGACAACAAGAAACAACAAAAGACCCTTTTGGATTAAATGTGTATGTATTTATTTTTGTTGCCACCAATAATTTTAAAACAAACTAATTTTTGAACGAAGAACAAAACTAACACAAGAAAGCTATTTCCAGCAGCAAGGAAGTGATGGTTTGAATTTTGTACATATAATGTGTAAATTGATAATGTGAGAACTGCAAGATCTTAGAACAATTGAATCTTGAATGCTGCATTCATAAAGGATATTTTTAAAACAAATTTTATTGTTATTGGCTGGATTCAAACAAAGTTTGTTTTCCTCATTTAAATTATTACTTTATTATAAAAAAAAAACATAAAAAAGGGGCTTTAATAAAATTAAACAAAAAATAAAAAAAAACAAATTTTTTATTTTAAATGGAAATTATTGGGTAGTAAAATTCTATATCTATGTTCTTTTACAGCCAGCCAGACCAGTGTGTTTGTGTTATTTGTTAATGACCTCCCTCCCCCTAATCCAGGATGTTATGCGAACCGTGTCCATTGGATGGTTGGCAGCCAGGGGTTAAGCCGGCTGTCTTAGAACGGAGCCTTTCTGAAACCAGGCCAAATCAGATCGTACAAAGTGCCTTGCCACAGTATGGCCAAGCTGTGGTGGACCTTATAACACAGGCCTCCATAAAAATATTGATTACAAATCCACCTATCCCCCAGGTGGTAAGGTAATCGCAAGAACAAGATGAAAAACACTCCAAAACAAAATAATTCTAAAACAAACACATTTAAATCCCTGAAACGGCAATATAGACAGGCCTGTTTTATACTTGGAAAAATTAAAGAAAACAAAAAATCCGGTAAAGTTCACAGTCAAGATATAAAAGGCGAAACTAGACTTAGAAATATTATTGAAGAATATGAAAATTATATAAAAAATAAGCGTATTTACAATAGCTCCCCAGTCGAAGAACCTAAAACCATATTCGAATCCCCTGACCAACTCTCATTGTGTTTGGTCAACAAAGATTTCACCAAAGCTGAACTTATAAACAAATTATGGAATCAAGTGGAATTTAAATTATCAAATATGATAATCAATTACATTGCCAACAATCACAACAAACTCCCTACACTACCATGCTATGATTCATCGGACATGTTTCAAGGATATCACGTCGTTAAATGCAAGGATACATTTTCCAAAGGGTTAATACAAAAATTTCTCAATGATATTAACCATTTATGGATGGATTTACAATTGCAATTTGTAGCCATTAAAAATATGCCCCAACGACCTTATGGTAGCATTTCTATACCCAATACATACACGCTTAGCAATTTTGAATTATTGCAATATTTACAACTTCATAATCCATCTATTCCCATCAATGATTGGCAGGTGGATCGTGTAGTGGGCCTCACAAATAAACAAAATTGTTATATTTTACTAATCACTGAAGCAAGCGTTGAAGCTTTACGTAGGGTTCATAACAAACTTAATTTTGGCATAAATACTGTTAAGATTGAGATTAATGGTGATAAATAAAAAAACCTTTTTTATAAATATTGTATTTTTAAGAATATTTTTACCGATTTTCTAGGATTATCGTGGATTTACAAGTATTAATCGATTATTTTGTTATTTTTTTTTTAAAGAGAACAAGAAAAAGCGGAAGAGAGAGAGAGAGACAAACCTTTTGTTTTTTTTTGGGAGACGGAAACAGTTTTTGCGCCAAATGTGCAAAAATTGTAAAATTAGAATTAATTTAGTGGTTCTTTAGCAGTTTTATCATTCTTTTGAACTTGTATCATGCGTTTATGCAAGGCAATTTGCATGGCGCAATAACAAGGTGTTCCTGCAAACTCAAAGAAAGTTGAAAGTAATCTCTTGGGCCGAACTTTTATAGGCCATGATAGTATCATAAAATAGCATCAGTCGGTATTGTCCCCAGCCTTGAGTTATTTATTATAACTTGCGAAACAAGTCCGCGATTCCTTACAAGTTGCTATATCTAAATATTTCTCTCAACCAGAAGCCTGAGATGAATATGGAATTTACGATTTCGAATAAAATTGGATATAAATGTTTGTTCTTGTTGTAATTTTGCCCATACCAATATTTTTATCTGTATAATATGAAGTGTGAAAATGGAATACTTCTCTCGAATATATCGTTAATACCTCACACACATTTTAACATTTTCTAAAAATTATCACATATCTGACATAAAGGGAAGGAAGTAACCAATATCGTCCAAGCCTGGCACAACGCAATATTTTTATAATATTTATTTAGGTCTGATACGAAATGATCAATATTGGTCCATTCTTTCGGAGCCTACTCCATAGAGGGTCAACAATTTGAATAATCATAAGAGAAGTCATATCAATCGAACATTGGCTGTGGGTATACATCTATCGACAAAACCGACTGATACTTTTTAGCTTGTTGTTTTTTATATTTTTGTAGAAAAGTAAAAAATACAAAGAGAAATATCTAGACTTTGCCAATAGCGGCATTTTTTCTATTCCCATTTTCTCCTCTCCAACAAAGACAAACTTGCCGCAAGTAAACTTGCCTAATGTAAATTTTCCTTAGTACAGACATTTCTTTCGATAATTACGATAGAGAAAAAACTATTAATCGATAACTCACTTTTAAAGAAGAATATCGATTGTTTGCCACCTCCAAGTCAAATACGTATATTTTTTTAATAACATACATTTTGCAACTGTATATTTACAAATAATAGCTATTTATTAATACGAAAAAAACATCTAAAAACATAATTGAAAACATTTGCATCATCATTTTAACACAATTATGTTATGGCTTCAAGCAGTAGTGACGAAAGTTCCAAAGCACCAGAAAACTTTCAAGTATCAAGCACATCCAACGATGAGGATGACGAGATTTTAGAATTAAATGGGAAATTTCTTAAAAAGCATCGATTGAAGGGTACACGGAAGACTGCGGGTGGCAATGGTGACGGAGGTATTGGTTTGGACACTGCACCATCGTTGAAGTGCTTCCTCTGCCTAACGCAACAACATCGATTTCATTGCCGTGATTGTGTGAAATCTGGATATATCACACGCAAGGGACAGCCCCACGGAGAATGGTGAGTTAAGTACAAAATGAGGGTTTTTTCCGGTTTGATAAAGGAAGAAAATGATTTTATTGTTGGTGATGACATGCAGATAAGATTTGTGTAGCTGGAAGAGCAATACTTAAAAAATAATGTGATTGATTTCAGTAATTAAAAAAAAAACGAAACTTTTAAGCAATTATATCACAATTCCTGAACATTTTTAAAGTCAAGAAATAAAGATCAGGGATCCTAGTTGATCGGAGGCCGAAGGTGAGGTAAACGTCACTTCAATAAACTTCATGTTGTCGGAAGCTGAACTAAAAATATAAGAATTTTTTGGATTATTCAGCAAACTCCCTCTTACTACAGAACGACAGCTTTGTTATACTCACGATACAATACAATACCTATGTACGTTTTGAAAACCTACGTAGCTAGTTGAAATTGAATATTAGAGCAGTTGCGAATGACCAACAGACAATTTAGTAAATTAAATTGAAAATAAAAACATTCGAAAGAAATGTAAAAAACTAACAGATTCAAGATAGTGCAAGTCAAGAAGCAAAACTATGTTAGTCCTATCATCCTGAGTTTTGAAGCGAATATTGGTATAGGAGGAATGGGTCATTTTGTTATGTTTTTCATAATAAGTCTTCATTTGTAGTATTTGCTAGTCGTGATTGGCAAAATTGCAAGATATAAATAAATGCAATATAATTATTCATATGAATGTGGTCATGAGATATAGACTTATTAAAACACCTTTTACGAACTTCTCTCTCTCTCTCTCTTTTAGTTTATCCGAAAAACAACAACAATTTCTTAAGATCAAAGCAAAACTAAACGAATTTAGTCAACAATACGAACGGCTGATTCGGGAAAAGCGAACAAGTGAAAATATTCGATTTGAAATCAAACGGCATCAGGAACAGGTGGATCTACTGCAACATTTGATATCAAATAAAAAGTCCACGCTGCAATCGCTGCAAGAGAAACGTAATGAATTGTCCAAAGCTAATTCCGACAAAAAGAAAACATTGCCAAAGTATCCAATAAAAGTCAAAGAGCTCGAAGATTATGTATTGGATCGTATAGAAAAAATTGATAGTTTACGTGAGCGCCATAATACACTGTTGGACACCCTAAAAGATGTTACACGACGCGGCATACGACAATTGGTTGAGTACATTTTTCCCATCTCCGAAATTGTGCTCAAAGATGAAAAGTCCCCGGCCACGGCGGGTATGGCAGGCGGACAACAGCTACAGAAAAATCCAAATTCACCATCTGAAGATGCCGAAACGATAGCCGCCCTGGCCGATGCCAAAAACACATCGTATATACGCGGCAAATGGGTTATCCACAGCAGTGGCATTAGCGAAATGCAATATCGTATTGTGGCCCCATCGCTGCCGGCCAATGGTGACTACTCGGCTTACCTGGATTGGTTGAAAGACAACAAAGATGATGTACCAAAGACGACTGCCAATGAGATTGCACCGAGTCGTGTCAGTGCTTTTCGTATTGTGGGCGCCCTAACGTATACGGCCCAGCTAACACAATTGATTTGCTACTATCTAAATGTGCGTTTGCCATACAAAGTGGTGTATGGGTAAGTGTGAATGTGATAGGTCTAGGTAAATATGTAATATATCAAATAATTTTTTTCCAGGGACTTTTGTCGTAAACTCAACGAAGAACAATTCCTACGTAAAGTTTCGCGGCTCAATTCAAACATTATGTATTTAGCATACACCCAGCAGGTTAAATTACGTGCGCTTAATGAAAATCATACCTTGGAAAATTTGCTTGTACTCTTGGATCCGGAGAAAAGTGATTTGGGACGACATGGATTTCAAGAGGTTGGCAATGCTCCGCTTATGAAATCAGTTGACTCGCTGTTATTGCTAATCGAAACGGCAACGGAATCAGAATCGGAAGGTATGCTTTGTTTAAACATATTTTTTACTTGTGTTTTTATATTTTCTGTTTCTTTTCTTTTGCAGATGAAAACTCCTTCCGTTTGGACTGGGAAGACGTACCTAATTTGCCCACACAACATGATATTATAAATACCAATTTGATAACAACGCCAGCCACGGGCCAACAACAACAACAATCCACCATTGCCGAGGGTCTTATGACATCGGCAGCCAATCGTATAACTTCTATTTTTCGTTGGATGAAATAGATTTTAGGGACAGGAAACTTGTAGTATGTGTATAAGCCTTTAAAGCTTATTATATTTTCAGTTGTATTCTTTTCTTGCAACGTTACAAAGAGAGATTTATTTTTGTTTTTAAATCGACTGTGATGCATTTTTGTTTTTGTTTGTGGCTTTTTTGAACGAAACAGCAAAAACAAAAAGTGGTATATAAAAAGGAAACGCAATCATTCAAAATGTTTTTTTTTTAGTTTATTTTGTTTATATTAAAGAAGATTGTATATCTTATGCGGCTGTTGTAATACAGTTCCAAAACAACATACATATTATTATGTAAAATAAATTGCTACAAATTTAGTTTTATTCAAAGTGTTATATTTATATTGCTATTTGTTTGCTATGGGCATATATATGAACATCAAAGCGTCTAGGGATCACAAAAAAAACTTGGTTCTTATATTCCTCCTGTACATACGTAACATATATAGAATTTTATCATATACAAACTAATTATTATTAATTGTAAATGTTTTTTGAAAATATTAAGTTAATTGCCTCTAATTTTTTCCGCGTAGCTGATGTAGTCTGTAATTTTAAAAACTCACACACACCCACACATCTGATTGTTGTTTTAAAATTGACCCATTAATAATTTTTAATAATACCGGAAATTTGTATGACACATTACCTCCAACACCCATCCCCCCACAAAAAAGGAATGTGAAAACAGTTTTTATAAAACAGCAACACAAACAAATATTTAATAGCAAAAAGTTACAAATACATGACCCAAACCTTTGGACAACCACAAATTACATATGAAAGAATTTCTAATTTTAATTAAAAAAAATAAACAAATAAATAAAATTATTTTCTAAAATGCGTTTTTTATTTTTCTCAAAGAGAGGGAGAGAGTTGATTTTAGATTGTTTAATGGAAGTTTAGAGCGATGGAATCCACCATTATTGACCGCCCTGGAAACCTCTATAGAAAAAGTAAATCTGCAACGCAATATAAATGCAATTTAAGTGACGTGGAAAATATATTCTCTACATGGCGTACAACCTAAGAAAACCTCCATACTATGACGGAGGGTATAAAAACAAGTTAAAAAGTATCAGTCGGTTCTGCCGTCAGACGTATACCGTCAGCCAATGTTCGATTATTTAAATATATTTTGACTTCTTTTATGATTATTCAAACTCTTGACCCTCTATGGACCTAAATAAATACGATATAAATATTGCGACGTGTCAGGTTTGAACTATATTGGTAACTTCATCATAAAATCTATATTCATGCTAAGCTTCTGGTTGAGAGAAATATTTAGATATAGAAAAAATATTGAAAATTGTGGCCCTTTGTGGGTAAGGTACCAGAAGACGTTCGCCGTTATGTATCATACTCCTAACAGATCTGGTGTTAGCAAAAGTCTTTGTGTGTGTGAAATTGGAAGAGAGTAGAATGCTTGTTTGGCTTACTTTGAGCGTTTGGTTTCTCAAAATCTTGAATCCTATGTGGGGGAGTTACCAGAAGAAATGGTCCGATCTCTACAATCTTTATAACAGATCTTGTGTTGATGAAAATATTAAGATGTACCAAGTCTGAATTGGAATCGAACTCCATGGATATTCAAAATTTTTACCCATTGTGGGGGAGGTACCAGAAGAAGTGGACCGATACACCCCATCTTCACACCAGACCTTGGGTTATTGTGATGTGTGTAATTTGAAGACAATCGGACACTTCATCACATTTTATGCAGAATCCACCACCTCAAAAAAGATTCAGCTATAATTTCATGTAAACGGAAAATTGCTGGATCATAACCACGTACAAATATAGCACGCATTTCCAAACCCACCTCCCTATCAAACTTACTTTTCAACCTTGGTTCTCATACCACATTTCAAGTATTTAAGTCTATCCGTGCACGTATACCCAACTTATTCCATTTGAAGAACATTTCGTAACCTTTAAGTTCGAATTTCCGAAAAATCTTGCACTCCAGAAGTGAATCTCATTGAAATTTCACGATTTTAGCTCATTCCGTTTGTCAAATGCAAAGTAAAGGCATTTAAAAATAGCAGTCCTGCAAATGATTTTCCATTCAGGAAGAGTTTTGAAATTGAAATAAATAAACACACACACACCCTTTGTACTTAATTTAAATTTTCTTTGTTTATTTTTAGAAAAATTATAAATTACGGTTTACGTTTCCTTAAATAAACAACATACACAGTTTTCTTAAATTTTCTTCTTTTTTTTCTTCTAATTTTGAAATGGATTAAGTAGTACTATTATGAGAAAATCAATAAGACTGACGACAAAAATAAAATAAACGATTATAACAAAAAATATGAAAAACATACTTTACACTGGATAAGAAATATGGTCACAGAAGGATAACAATCGATGTGAACAATATATTATTTCTTTATGTGCTGATGATGCTGTGCCTGGCGACGACTTCCCGATGATGACGATGTGGATGTTGAGCCAGATGAGGTGGATGAGGATGTTGATCTTATGTGTCGTTCGTATTTTAATGATGAGGATTCATTCGACGACGATGATGATAATGATGATGAGGTGGCGTTGAGTGAGGGTAATAGGAAAGGATTTTGTGTTAAAAATCCTGGTGGCAATGTCAGGGATGAGGCTTGCAATAACGATGATTTGATATTTACACCAAGTGAAGAACTATTGTTATTTATACTGGATGGCGGTTGGGGTGTTAGAAATAAAGGCAGTGTTGATAAATTATTAAAGTTTAAATTATCCTTGCACAGCGGTAGTGGTGTTGTTGCTCCCGTTGCTACTGCCGATGATGCCGTTACCGCTGCTGGAAATGCAATACCCAATGATTGAGCTGATGTAACGGCTGGCAGTGAGGGTATTTTATTACCGGTGGTGTTTGTTGTTATCGTTGAGGTATTACCACACAATGAGGATAATACTAAGGCCGCTGCTACAGTTTGTTCGTGATTGTAAAATGCCGTAGATGTCGTCACACTGGAACTGGTCGCTATAGGTGGGGTGGTGCCTATTAATCCCAGTGGATTGGGCGACGACGATGGTGTGTAATTCCTCAACGGTGTTTTGGGTCATTGATGTGGCACATTGGGGGGCATTGGTGAAGAGGATGTTGACGGTCGAGACTGTAGTTGATTGGCTGCCGTCCCTGGTGAAGATAAAATTGGCTGCACTTGTAGGTGCTGTAAATGGATATGAGCATAAAAACAAACAAAAAACCATGAAGCCATTACTTACCTCTCCCAAATCCATAAATGCATTCACCATTTTATTGTAGCCCTCAACACCCAGTAGATTTAATGCTCCCGATGTTATTGTTGAACTTGGTGGCTGTTTCTTTTTACTATTGTTGTTGTTATTGTAAGTCTTTTCGGAACCAGTTTGATTAGAGGAGTTCGGTGTAGCACTACGGCTATTAGTCTTCTGTTTTTTGTTTACATTACTTTTTGGCGGAAAATAACCAACAATTTCAATTTCCGAATCAGCTCCACTACTTTCGCGCCGTGAGACGGTATTTGTGTTGGACGACGAAGACGTCATTGTATACGATGCCAAAGCTGCATTGGCTGCAGCGGCTTGTTGCATTATTTCGCTGGGACACGTATAATTGTCGAGATCAATGACATGTGTATTACTGGAATGTTTCAAGGGTTGAGATAGAGCCGCCACTGTGGCACTGAAAATCGAAGATGTGGTTGCTTGCTGGGCGGCAGCCATAGATGTTGGTGATATTATGTGACTAATGCTATGATCCGATTTCTTATTGGGCGAAGTTAGATCTAGGCCTGTCGGCATATTTTTAGTGTTCGAGGATTTGTGTTGTTCGCCATTTAATTTGGCTGCCTTCGCGGCCTTAGTTTGTTTATTGCTTGGATTTGGATCGGTGTTTTTGCGTTTCAGACTCGATGACGTATTGCTGCTGCTGGCCACCGAATCGGTATCTGAATTGGCATTCGAACGTGGATTCGTCTCAGGCGGAGGGTTTGGTTGAGTACTAAATGTGACTGTGTTGGATGTGATGGCATGTTGAACTGCTGCCGCATTCGGAACAGCTGGCAATAATGTTTTTGACTTTTCCTTTTCTTTAGCCTTTTTAATTGCATTCTTTCTCCGTTCAATCTCCTTTTGAAGCTCCTCGTAGCGCATCCAACCTTTGGGCCATATTTCTACAACCTTCTTGCTCATATAGCTGGTAATGAAATCTTCAAGATTTTCTTTCTTCTTGCCGAGGACAGGATATGAAGTCCAACGTACTTGGTAAACGTCGTACAACAAATTTCTAAACATAAATATGTTAGATATTTTAGAAAAATAAAAGAAACCATATTTTGTAACCTTAAATTGGGGTTCCAAGGGAATTTTTTCTTTGGCATTTTGGGAGGCTGTTCGGAATTCACATTTGCCGCCCTGAAATGAAGTATTTGCTTTAATAACCGAAAATCGCAAAAATTTACATTTGCAACTTACTGCAGTTCAGCATATCTTCTCATTTCCGCATCGTAACTTGCTATAACAATAGGCATTGTTTCGGTCACGGCTTTCTGTAGTTTGTTAAAGGCTCGTTTGGTCTTGAGTTTCTCTTCTTTTTCGCGCAGTTGTCTGGCTTTTCGCAAAAAGAAATATTTCGGTTGTAAAAGTTGGTACTCCAAATGGGCATAGACCATGCTACGATCGCCTTTATCAATGCACAGCAATGCATCATCAATTCTGAAAAAGGCAGATAATGCAAATATTTTCCATGCATGGTTAGTAAAAAATAAAATTCACCCGGTCTTACTTTAAAAAGCTCTCCGACAGATTATCATCAAATTGAAATTTCTTTCCCAGTAGATTTTTCGCTTTGATACCTTCACGGAATTCCACAACACTTCCCAATACATCGGGCTCCAAATCAGGTAATTTTGTGTCTGTAGACCTTAATTCTGCAAAAAATATAAAAAATATTATCATAAAAATTAAAAAATATAATATGATGTATTTCCTACTTTCATTGCCCTGATTATCTTCATTGCTGGATGCCGATTTTTTATCTGTCTGCGCTTTGGGAGCACTCTGATTGGAATCACTGTTATCTGAATCATCGTCATCCTCCTCATCCGAATCATCACTAGATTCACCATCGTCGTCGTCTCCTGACGAAGCTTTACCCTTAACTTTGCCATTGCCAGTTTTAATATCACTGGTTGTTTGTGCCTTCAGGAAGTTGTCGCGCTGAGCCTTTAACATATCCTTTACCGTTGTTGTTTTCTCCAACTTTTTGGCATTTCTTTCCTTCTCTGAATCAGAAGCCAAGTCATCTGTCACAGGTTTGGGAGAATTTGAAGAAGATCCTGACGATACACCACTGGTAATATTTTTAATTTTTCTCTTTTTGGGATTATTTCCATTTTCCAGGGGTGGATTGGACGCTTTCTTTTTATTAGGATTTAAGGTGACTTTCAACTTTTTATCAACAGCAGGAGCAGAAGAGCTAGACTTTGACTTTGTTGTTTCAACCGAAGCATCTTCGGCAGAGTCTTCCTCTTCATCATCCTCATCATCGTCAGAATCGTCATCATCATCCTCCTCATCGTCGTCGTCATCCGAGGAGGATGAATCTTCAGACGATGATGAAATAACCGGTTTCTTTGGACGATTGGGCATTTTTATGATTTCGTCGGTTTTGGTAGTCGTTGATTCGGTGTGGAGTTTTTTAAACTCCAAGGCACCGCAATTAATATAGAAGCCGCCTTCAATGGTTTCCACTTCATCGGGTAGCATTTCATCGTACTGAAAATAAAACACAATTGAGTTTTCTACTGCAAGACATGAAATTGTGGGTTCTTACCGCTTCTGTGTTATCGATAAAAGAGTCGGACTCGTCATAGCCCAAACCTATGTCGATTTCATCTCTTTTATTCTTGCCTCGTCCACTGACGTAGGCATTTCCATATTTTCTCTCCAACTCCTTTGCAATGCGCGCAACATCATCGTCATTATCCTCAAAGGGATCCGAGAAACCGTTTGTCTTCTGTTTCAGTTTTTTCAATTTTTTCTAAGAAAATGAAAAAAAAAAAATGAAATGTGTTAGCAATTTTGAGGATCTGGGGTATTATGGGACCGATATTTTTCAAGGTACGGTGTATGGCAAACAAATTACTAATACCTAACCCCCAACGAAAAAAAAAAACTATTTTATATTGACTAACGCTTGTGTGAACGCCTTGGCACCATCAGTCAATAAAGCTACAGGTGACAACAGAAATGGATTTAAGATCGAATTCGGACAGTGATTCAAGATCGTCTGCTCCCACTGGAGGGACGCAATGGATGGGTAGCTTGCCAGGCAACAATGCTTTGTACTTGACATAGTAAACGACACGAGTCACGACAATGTCTGTGTAGGCTTTTGGTAATGACCCCTATCTGAGGAGGAGGAAGAGGACATGGATACCGCCGTAGTCTATGTCACGATATCTAGTCAGAAATTGTGTTGCCCCAGAGGCCCAATACTAATTCATCGGTAAATGTCGGTAAAACCCATGATCTCAGGCCATTGGTAGTTGAGGTACAAGGAGGATAAAATGGATGTGTCGTTGAGTTATTCCGACCAGTAAATAGGTTGCGGGACAGGGCAGGGTAAACTACAAAAGGGACTACAGCGAGCGAACGTGAGAGCGTCTTGTCAACTGAGTTACCAATCTCGGGAAAAAACCCTCTCGAAAGCGACCTAGACTGCCTCCCAACCAGTGGTTGTGAAGAAGACGCGGTCAACTGAGAAGCAGCAACCCAAGGCGAAGAAAAAGGTGACAAAGCACCTCTCGTATGCTTCGTTGGCGGAACATAAGGATAGTGGGAAGCACACTAATGGGAAGGCGAAAGTGGATCCTGTCAGCAATGCTTCACAGAAACCTTGCGACTCAAAACCGAAGCAGGATTATTAATCTGCCCAACGCTTGGTAACGTAAGACTTTAGAGTAGCGGTCATTGATAAGGCTGAACCCAATGGGGGTTTTTTATTGAAAAATTTTACTGTTCTAGAACCTGCAAGATTATACAAGTTTTCAATTTTTTTTCATAAACAGGAAAAGAGTTATCGTAGTAAAAAGTTTTACATTCTTGCAGTTCTGGAGTAGAGTAAATATGTTTTATTATTTTTAAATTTAAATTTTTTATTCAAAGCGAAATTCAAAACAGCTTTTTAAAGCAACTGTTATTGCTTCAAAATTGAAACAAAACATTTCCGTACAGTGCAAAACCATTATAACAACAACAAAACAAAACCATATACTCTTTCATGAACTACTTACCTTTTCCACATGCACTAATTTTGAATAATCAAATTCTGGATATTGATTGCAATCTGTTTGAAATAGTTCAACGTTCAAACGCAATGTTTTACAGCCATTTTTACTGGAGGACGATGATGCGGGTGCCGCCGATTTTACTGTTGGAGCCAAAAACTCTGCACCGAACCTCGACGAACCGGCCGTCAGAAGAGATGAGGATACCGTACTACTAATGGTTGTCAATGTAACACGTTTTGCTTCGGACATGATTTTTGCGTAAATAATTTATGTTCACCTATACACACAAACATGAATGTGTCAAAACATAAACACTTTTTTCGTTTTCCGTTTTCTCATTAAGTTTATGGCTGCAGAAGCAGAAGAAAACTATATAGGCGAGCAATAATGCACCGAATCAAATTAAATGGTATGGCCGCCGGTCTAACGCCAAAAAGTTCAAGTTTCCCATTGGTAATTAATTTCAGTTTGCTGTCCGGAATTTGGAGCAGAGAACGAAGTCTTGTGTGAATATACAAGCCGGCGCCAAAGCCGCGATATAAAATGACACTTTACAAACGGATACCACACCACCGAGGAATAGAAATGACAATTGCTTGTGTGATTCCAGGCTTAATAGTAACTAGAAAAAAATCAAATCGGGAGCCGCAATGTGCCTTTTTAGTCTTTAGCCATTAACGATCACAAAAAAATCATCAATACAATAATTATCACTACATTAATTACAACGATTGACTATGATACCTAATCATAATCCTCAAGCACTGTGACTGCAAAATCACGAAAATTTCGGCGGCTAACATATAAAAACGCACACACTCGGCGACGCATCATTTATTCACATTCAGCTGACTTCGTTCTCTGGGTATGAGGGACATTTGTTTTTTTCTGTTCTTCTCTTCCAACTCTTTTCGAGATGCTTGTTAGCTTCGTTTTATTGTGTTTGTGTTCCACCTTTTTCAATTCTTCATTCTTTATGATAAATGCCGTAATTTTCAAGACACTAAAATATATTTTTTACAGGAGGCGACGTGTCGATTGGATTGCAGAAAAAATGTTTGTCAATCTAATTTTCACAACTTTGCTCTTAATAATTTAAGTATGGGAAAACGCGAATATGCAATTTTCTGCAATGAAACACGAGCATTAATTGAATTGCGAAGATGATATTTTTTTTTTGGTTTAGGCACAAATAATATTTACGATTTTCCAAATTTTCTTCACTGAAACACTTCGACACCAAAAACTGCACAACTTTTCTTGTTTGAGCCGCTCATTTTGCAACGTTGTTATTTGTTTTGATTGTTGAACAGTTGCCCAAAGTGGCATTCATAGTTGGTTCCGTAGGGAACTTGTCAAGTGGTGTAGCAACTTTAGGATTGCCGTACAGGTCAATAATCGCGGGATATTTGAAGAATATATCTTGAGCGACTCTATATCTTACAATCATGAATTCATTATTTGATATATATATTTTTAGCGGCCGAATGAACAATAACCGTAGATTTCTTAATATTCTACTTCTCTTCTCTTAATATTCCATCATAAAATGGAGAATAAATTATAACATTTACTTTATTCCAGAACCTGCAATAATCTTCTAGTTTTGCAATTTGTGTACCCTCCACCATTCTATGGGGGGTATATTAAATTTGTCATTCCGTTTGCAACTCCTCGAAATATGATAGACCCTTTAAAGCATGGTACAATGATATCAAGGTAGGGCTATGATACCATATGATTTTAATTTTTTTATTTTCTTGGCTTAATATGTCATCTTTATTTGTTTATGTATGTGTTTTCTTTTCAATAACAACAAATTGTTCAGAAAATATTCAAATTCGGGTGTTTTCAAAATTTTTATTTGAACGTATGCATCGACAAAATCTAGAGTTTTTGTAGCGAAATAATCCTTTAGAGATATATAGTACATGATTTTGAAAAAAAGTGTTGACCTTTAATTCAGTTATCGCGTTTTCAATTATTTATTCAAAATAAATGCAACAAGTTGTTTGCTTTTTTATTGTTTTGATAGTAATTCTGACATTACAAGCCAAACAGGTAGACCTCTATAATTGCAATTTTTTCAAAGTTGACCTACCTTCTCTTCATTGTACCATGATTGTACCATGCTTTAAAGTATATATATTCTGGATGAGCGTAAAATTCTAAACCGATTAACTTGCATACATGCATATTTTTCCAGTAGGCAGGTTAAGTTCGTAAAATGGGCACATGTCGGTCCACGTTTTCGTATAGCCCCCATATAACGGTACCTCCCAATAGGAATTATTTCAAATTTCGTCTTCGTTTTCGCATTTTTTTTTAATTTTTCAAGTTCCTTCCAGTTGGTGGAGGGTATTAAAAGTTCGGCCCGGCCGAACTTAGCGGCTTTTTTACTTCGTTTGTTGAAGTCCACATAGAGGCCACACATATATAAAACAAATAAAAGTTGGCGTAGACATTTGTATGGACTACAGAAATAAGAAGGTAAACTCTTACAGTCATATATTTAAAATTTTATTGAAATTATTTATCTGACAACATCTCGTTGTGAAATTTTATATTAATAAATCGATTTTGAATACACAAATCAGTCTTCTATGCAGAGAAGTTTGAAAAGGTAAAACAAAGAAATGCAGAAATGGATATTCTTATAAAAAATGAATGTTACCATGGTAGAAGGCATGGTACAATGAAGAGAAGGTAGGTCAACTTTGAAAAAATTGCAAGTATAGAGGTCTACCTGTTTGGCTTGTAATGTCAGAATTACTATCAAAACAATAAAAAAGCAAACAACTTGTTGCATTTATTTTGAATAAATAATTTAAAACCGCGAAAACTGAATGAATGATCAAAATTTCTTTTCAATATCATGTTCTATATATCTCTCATGGTTTATTTCGCGACAAAAACTGTAGATTTTGTCAATGCATTCGTTGCAATAAGCATTTTGAAAACATCCGAATTTGATTATTTTCTGAACAATTTTTTATTATTGTAAAGAAGACACACACATAAGCCAATGAAGTTGACATATTAAGCCAGAAAAAAAATTAAATCATATGGTAGTTCTGCCCTACCTAATCATGAATTTTCATTATAATCATTAATATTTACATTTTATTATAACATTTCTAAATTTATCAATTACTGTAATAGCAAATCATATAAAATATTTCGTTTCAACAAAACATAACATTTTGTACGTGATTGCCTAATACATTACATGTAAACTAGCCCTAACTGAAATAATCGACAACAGTCCAACGCCGTCATTGTGCACAATATTCCTACTGGCGATATCAGTATTTTCCATTGTTTTGTTTTGATTTTTGGTCCTACTTCTTTCATTGCCATTCATTTCATTTTGTGCTGCTCTAATTTGCAAAAAAATAGTTTCTTTTGCAACACACAGCATCATCATCGCTGCTCACTATTCTCTTTTTGTGTTAATTAACTTGAGAAAGGTCCAAGCATATTACTAATTGGTTTTTACGCGCGTTCTTTGTGCTTAGGCATAAAAATATAAACAAAACATTGTTATCTCACAACAAACAAAACGACGAGAAGGGAGAAGGTTGATAGTAGCACTTTACCAAACGCACTCGAAAAATTATCAGTATAAACGGTGAGTACGTACATTTGACTCGCGACACATACATTCGTCTCCTAGCTTACCTGAGATTATCAAAGACACACTATCGTCAGTGTCTCCCTCCGAACACTGACTTGTCTTTTATTTTTGTGGTAAGTGATTCAGTGCCATAACACTTTTTGCCATGCAAACTTCACAACCGCTGCCAAGACGGCGGCGTTACTCTTTAGTTTTTCACAAAATGTATTCGTGCCTAAAGCCCCATTCACATTCTCCCCGTCCACAGATGAACTATGATGGCCTATTGTCACAGTTAACAACGGATGATAAATTGAACTTGTTTCAAGTGGCGTTAACACCGGAAGATGGTGCAATAGAGGAGGAACAGGCTGCCACCATACAATGTGTTAATCCGCGATCTGTTGCATCGTCTTCACATAATACACCATCAACAACCATCACAACCACCAGTACACAAAATGTAAAAACGGATCAAACAGCAACGCCAACCAGGAAAATCTCGACATCATCCCGCTTTATAAATGCTTTTCAACAATTGTACACAACATCAGCGGCTTCTTCGTGTGTGGCAAGTGCCGCAGACAACGATGAGGCCGAGAGTAGTAGTAATGCCGCTGGTCGGACACCAACTAAGGGCATGGAATCAAAACTACTTTCAATGTGGCATAATGTCAAATATGGTTGGAGTGGAAAATTGAAATCGAATTTTTCCAAAGAACAACCAGTTTGGCTACTTGGTCGTTGCTATCATCGTAAGTGTACACCTCCTTCTTCGATGGAAAATAGCTCGGAACTGGGTGGCATGACGACAATGGGACAAGATCAAGCCAACATGACAATTTCCAATGCATATGACACTATACAGCAAGACACAGGTGGAATTGGTTTAACACCCAACAACAGTTCATCTGCTCTGTATCCTATTCTAAATCCCCAACAAGTGGAAGAAATTGTGGTGCCGCAAGAATTGGCCTTGGATGCCACTGACAATCAGGTGGGTGACAATCCCTGGGAAGAGGGCATAGAAGGATTCAAAAGAGATTTCTATAGCCGCATTTGGATGACATATCGTCGAGAATTTCCCATAATGAATGGCTCAAATTATACAAGTGATTGTGGTTGGGGTTGTATGTTGCGCAGTGGGCAAATGCTCTTGGCCCAGGCGTTGCTTTGCCATTTTCTAGGACGCAGTAAGTTAAAATAACATGCTATACATATAAATGTATTAATTTTGATTTGAATCTTTAGGTTGGCGTTATGACCCCGAATCTCAGTTGCACTCAACACTCGAGGACAATATGCACAAGAAAATAATAAAATGGTTTGGTGATAGTTCTTCAAAGAGCAGTCCATTTTCTATACATACATTGGTAAAATTGGGCGAAGAAATGGGCAAGAAACCAGGTGACTGGTATGGCCCAGCATCGGTTTCATATTTACTAAGGTAAGCAACACAAAAGCCATAAATGATAACTCATTTTTTAAAATGTATACATTTAGACAAGCCCTTAAAAATGCCGCGCAAGAGAATGCTGATTTCGATAATTTAGTTGTATATGTGGCCAAGGATTGTACAAGTAAGTGCAGTGAATTGCGTACTAATTTAATAAAATATTATCTAATCTTACAAATATTTTCAGTATATATGGGTGACATTGAAGCCGAATGTTGCATACCCGAACCCACGCCCAAGTCCCATGTACCATGGAAAAAACAGCAAACACCAAAATCAAATGAAATCAAATCCAATTGGAAATCGCTGATTGTATTGGTGCCGTTACGTTTGGGAACAGACAAGTTAAATCCTGTGTATGCTCACTGTTTGAAGCTATTGCTAAGTACCGAATATTGTATTGGTATCATTGGCGGAAGACCAAAACATTCATTGTATTTTGTGGGCTTTCAGGGTAAATTTCAAAAATTTCTTTGTAAAGAAATGTGTTTTACTAAAATTGTTATATTTTACAGAGGATAAACTAATCCATTTGGACCCACATTATTGTCAAGAAATGGTTGATGTTAATCAGGAAAATTTCCCGCTTCATTCATTCCATTGTAAATCACCGCGTAAATTGAAATCGAGTAAAATGGATCCCAGTTGTTGTATTGGTTTCTATTGTCAAACAAAAACCGATTTTGATAATTTCGTTGAATCGGTGCAACTCGTAAGTTTCACAAATATTTATCTATTTTGCCAAAAAAAAAATCAAATTAATTGTATTCAATTAGTATTTACATCCCATGCGCTGTGCCTCGGGCTCATTGGAAAAACAATTACCTCAACAGCAGCAACAACAACAACAAATGCCTTCTAGCCTGACCAACAGTTTTACAGAAACATCTAATCAATATGCCGAAATGAATTATCCATTATTTTCATTTTCTCGGGGACGTTGTCTTCAACACGAGACGAACCTTAACGAAATGAGCGATTCGCTTTACAAACCATTACAGAAACAATTACAACAATTTAATCAGTATAATGGCCAGCATTCTATGCCAATCGATGATGACAGTGAAACTGAAGAATTTGTATTACTTTAGGTGCAAAATAACTAGACGAGAAAAACTAGAAAATAGAACTCACTTGCAAGCTATGATCAACATTTGCTGATTCTATAACATAAAAACATATATCAATCATGCCATTCAAAAAAAAATATCTACAATAACAATTTTTGTGTTGTTACATTATGTATCTCAAAATTAAAAGACTTATTTTTTCGCATATACGTATTTGGTATCTAATACAACAAACATTTGTGTAATTCCTTCCTTTACTTTTGTTACAAAAGCTCCTATTGTCTTTTTTGTTCAATGCAAACCAATATACATGTATATTTATTTCTTGTTTATTATTATAGACTTTGTTATCATTACTTTATACCACACTGTTTCATTCAATATGTGCTGTTTCTTTTTTGTTCTTATCAACTAATGTTTATTTTATTTATTTGTAGTTTAAGTTTAGTTACAATACCCATTATTCTAGGCTAGAGATGTGTATTTTTTTGTATACAATATAAATTTGAAATGAATTCATTGATTCATGCGTCAATGTCACCGCACTTACTAACTAGAGTGACGCTTGGCCGCTTTTGAAGTATATGAAACAAAATATCTATTCAGTAAAAGTATGTACCTATCTTTAATATTATTATCATTATTTACTCACTCACAATTGTGGTTATTTCAAGGCCCATTTCATCGAATATAATTTTCCAATTTTATCTTTTCTAAGTTAAGCCTTTTTCTTTGCCATTGCTACAATCACAAATTAGTGTACCGTAGCTACATATAAATAATATTCTTAGATTTACATATGTACACCCATTTATGTGATTTAACAAATTGATTAATTATAAAATTTTGATTGAATGATGCATACATACATATAAATATATATATTAAAACATTCACATTCAAAGTACACATAAATAAATATTACAATTTCCAACATAAACTTGGAGTTTTTTTATTTCTTTGTGAGTAATTGTATTAATATACATCGCCTTGAACTTGAGCAGTTATTCCATTACTAAACGATATTGTACAATAAATAATACAAATAAATTTGGTATCGGTCCATGGTTAATTCTATTAATTCATGGCTGTTTTCTTTGTTTCCAACAGATACAACAACGATCTGTTATTGTTGATAAGTCACATATTAGTCTTTATTAACAATATTGTATTGATGATATATTTAGCAGCTTGTTGTTTGCTTAAGTGTGAAACAACAAAAATGCAAAAAATGTGAGCACATCTTTAAAAACAAAAAAACGCATGACGTGATAAAAGTCACAATTAGCACGTACGAACCCAATACAAGATATAGTTTTTGTTTCCACTGTGCTAACGCGAACAATACATGTCCCCTCAAGCTGGTATTTTTCAGTGTTTGTTTTTGTTTTTAAATAAAAAGAATACACTTCATTCTTTCGTCAAGCTTACTTATACAGAGAACAATTTTGGATTTTTCATGGTAGAATAAAGAAGGTTAAGTCATGCAACCATATGTTTACAATATTTTTAAAATCATCCTTTTGACAACATCTCATTGTCAAAATATTTATTTATAAATCAATTTTGATTGTACAAATCAGATATGAAAACCTTTTTTTAGGCAGTGAAATTTGACAAGGTAAATTACAGAAAATGCAGAGATGGGTACGCTTATTTGAAATGACTTCACCTTCTTAATTTTACCATGGAATTTTTATTAAATTTCGACAAAGACAGCAGTGTCAAATTATTGATTTATATTACGATGGTCGCATCGACACAACTGCTGGGATAATGAACTGTCAAACCAATTTTGGAATTGAAATTTTTGAATGAAAAGTTATTCAAATTTGTAAAACTTGTCATCATAACATCTTCTGATTGGCATCATATGGGAAAACATATACAAATATACTTATTTTGAAAAAAAAAAAAAAAAAACATTTAAACAATTTTGACATATAAATTTTCACAAGCAATGATGCATCTACCTGTATTCTTCTACCATGATTTATACTCTACATATTCCCTACATTTACAGACATTTTGAATATCCACTATTACAGACGTACGTTTCGGGAGATTAGACATTTGACGAATTAGGGAAAAACTAAAGATCTGTTTCTGCATAAAACGTAATACCTTTCAAATACATTCCAAATTGATTTCTGAGAGGACTAAGAAAATCAAAAATTTGTTAAACGTATTTAGATTGGTGGTGAAAAAAAACGTAAAAGTTTTTATTACTGATGTTTTCTTTATGATTGCAGGATCTGGAACAGAGCATTTGTGTAGCATACCTTAAAGTGATCACAAATTATAGCTAAAAAAGCCCCGAAATGTCAATATTTAAGGAGTTATGGCCATTTTAAGGTATGCTATTTTTCCTCTTTAAAAAAGTGATCACAAATTATAGCTAAAAACCCCGAAATGTCAATATTTAAGAAGTTATGGCCATTTTAAGGTATGCTATTTTTCCTCTTTAAAAAAGTGATCACAAATTATAGCTAAAAATGCCGAAATGTCAATATTTCAGGAGTTATGGCCACTTTAAAGTATGTTATTTCTCCCCTTTAGAAAAGTGATCACAAATTATAGCTAAAAAAGCCCCGAAATGTAAATATTTAAGGAGTTATGGCCATTATTAGGTATGCTATTTTTCCTCTTTAAAAAAGTGATAAATTATAGCTAAAAACCCCTAAATGTCAATATTTAAGGAGTTATGGCCATTTTAAGGTATGCTATTTTTCCTCTTTAAAAAAGTGATCACAAATAATAGCTAAAAACCCCGAAATGTCAATTTTTAAAGAGTTATGGCCATTTTAAAGTATGTTATTTCTCCCCTTTAGAAAAGTGATCACAAATTATAGCTAAAAATCCCGAAATGTCAATATTTAAGGAGTTATGGCCATTTTAAAGTATGTCATTTCTCCCCTTTAGAAAAGTGATCACAAATTATAGCTAAAAACCCCGAAATGTCAATATTTAAGGAGTTATGGCCATTTTACTTCCTGTATACTTCTACCATGTAAGAGAACGTAAATAATGTCTACCACAAATCACCAAAAATTAAAAGAAAATCGCGAAGTTGTCATTCTTATTATTTTATCATTTAGTAAGGAAACGTAAATAATGTTTCCCAAAAATCACCAAAGATTAAAAGAAACTCGCGAAGTTGTCATTCTTGAATCATATGTGCCGAACATATGTTTGTTTTTATTTAATTGCAAAATGATATAACACATTATTTTTGAAAATTTAATTTTATTGTCTATTTCTTATAAAGTAAAATAATATTATCGAATTGTTTTAATTTTATTTATCTCAACATATTAAATACATTAACTGGACAATAATTTTAATCTTTTGGGGATTCGTGACAAAAAAAATATATAAAATATACTTAGTTCGTTTTGTTCTCAATCAAAACATTACACTGCAATTGATAACCACGACCACCAAGAACTAAATCTTCCATAAATCTTTAAAGAATATAGTCTTATTTAATCAAATTACTTTCATAAAGGAAAACAGTGACATTTTATTAAAATAAATTTATAGATTTCGTTGCATACCACATCCTTTAATGTCGGAAACTATTAAAATATGAATGTACTACGTAACAATCGCCTACATCACTGGTGTTCTCGTTGGGTTGCATCAGTCAGAAGAACACATACTAACCACCCGGCAGCAACAAAGGAAAACAAATTCATAGTTGAAGACTTACAACAAAGGCAATTGGTGCGTGTTAAAGGCGAAGATGTTGTACCTTTTCTGCAAGGACTTACCACAAATGACATAAGGCAACTTGAATCCTCGCACACGGGTTCTCTGTATACCATGTTCCTAAACAAGGCCGGGAGAGTGCTATACGATGCTATTGTGTATAAAGCGCCCAGCGATAGTTCCACAATATTGATTGAATGTGATCAAGACGTTTGCAATGAATTAATGCGCCATTTAAAATTGTACCGGGTAAGAAGGAAAATACAAATTGATAACATAGCAGAAGAGTTAAAGGTGTGGTGTGTATTCCAAGTTGGCGAAGGTCCAGCATGTGTGCTGCCTCAGATGCCTGTAGATAATATGGACATAATAGGCGACCCAAGATTACCTGAATTGGGATATCGTTTATTAGCAACATCAGATCGTACTTCTGAAGAGATCTCAAAACTATTGAAGAATCTATCAAACACTAAAATTGAACTTTCGAATGTGGCCAGTAACTATCGTCTTCACAGATATAGCCTTGGTGTGGCGGAAGGAGTGCAAGATATGCCGCCAGGAAAACAATTTCCATTGGAGGCCAATTGTGATATTTTAAATGGTGTTAGTTTCAACAAAGGCTGTTACATTGGCCAAGAGCTAACGGCAAGAGTTCATCATACGGGGGTAATACGTAAAAGGCATATGCCGGTAAATTTAAAGAATCCCCTAATGGAAAATTCTTCCTATGCAATGTGCAACGATGCTGGAGCAAAAGTGGGCAATGTACTTGGTAGCATAGAAACGAAAGCCCTGGCCTTAGTACGAATTGAAAAGGCATTAAAAACCAAAGAGTTGACCATAGACGGAAAGCCCTGTTCTGTAGAAATCCCTAAATGGTGGCCACCTTTATTGTTGAACAATGTTGTGGCGAGGGAGGAGGCTTGATTGCAGACTGTTGCCATGTTTGTAGACACAAACTCAAAAAATAAACAACAATTTATATTGGGCTTTAAAAAAATTTACAATATAAATAAATATTTTATTGGTAAAAAATCTTAAACTACATTTTTATCAGAAAATTTATTAAAAATTTATTGGATTTTAAGCTAGTTATCTATAAGACAGTGTCGATTTAAACCTACTACTTGGAATTATCTATATATAATTAAGTCAGATTCTCTCAATTGTTCTTAATCTCAACTTTTTGCTGTAGTTTTCTTTTTACTAGCCAATTTGTTAATCAGCTTGTTTATATTTTCTCTTGCAGTTATGGCTCTTTTCGGATCACAATCCAATGCTTTTTTATATGAATCAATTGCTTCGGATATTCTATTCCAACGATGGTATAAAACTGCTAAATTCGTATGGTATAAATAATTAAGCGGCTCTTTGATCACAACTTGTTTATATAGATTTTCTGCTTCTTCATAACGTCCAAGTTTTCCATAAATATTGGCACGTAAAAATGTAATGGAAGTATCATTGGGAATGTATTTCAAGGCATTGTCCGATACTCTTAAAGCCTGATCATATCTAGCTTGTGAATCGAGCATTGTTAGGATATTTGTCCAGGCCTGGCGTAACGTTGGCTTAATAGCCACAGCCAATTGCCAGTGACGTAAAGCCTCATTATTGTTTTTTCGATCTAAATATAGATTACCCATGTTATAATAACAGTTGGCATAATTTTTGCGATATTTTAGGGCGTTTTGATAACTTTGCAGGGCTATATCAAATTTCTTTTTTGCCGCCTGAACAATTCCCAAATTCATCCAGGCTGTGGCAAAACTTGGTGTAACCTCCAATGCAGCTTTCAGATATTTTTCTGCATTTGTTAGATCGCCTTGATCTCGATATAAATTGCCTAAGTTCATGAGAGCAGCGTCATAGTCTGGCGATAGTTCTACGGCTAAGTGATAGTGGCGGAAAGCTTTCGGATAATTTTGCATATCAGTTGCCAGGCGGGCAATATTGTAATGGACCTAGATTTTATTTACAAAATATTAGCAAACAATACGTATATATTATAATCATTTTTATATTACCTTTGCATTATTAGGGCACACATCTAAGGCTGATGAGAACAGTTTTTCCTCTGTTGACCATTCCCCTGAACGCTGTCTACAGCGCATAACAAAAATCCATATAAAAATAGCGAATGCGAATTTCCAAAATTTACGATACCTTTCATTATTACAAAGGCAGATAAATCCATACGCCACTAAATAACAAAATCCAATTGAGGGGACATATAGTACCCTTTCGGCTATAACAAATCCTACTTTAATTATGCCCGAAGCCGGTAAGAAGGGTATAATCATAAGTCCCAAGGCCACAAAGGGTTGGCAATTTCGTTGATAATTAATTACCACAATTGCTAGTAATGCATAAAAACATAGTACCCTAAATAAACGATTGTCATTGATTTTCTCTATCAATTCAATGCAACCAAAGGACCAGTCAAAGCATAGCTCTATTGGATTTATGAGTATTTTTATATTGTAAAAATATAAATAGTTTTGGGATAATAATCTTGTTTTCCAACTGCTGGCATGGGCCACCGGATTGTCGGCATTACGAAATTTGGGACTGGTGAAACCTGCTATCCATAGACGAAATGTGGCTATAACCAATGTACTAATACCCAAAAATATATTTCTCGTGCAAATTACTCGTTTAAGTTGCTGTCTCAAGGGCAAAGTGTGTAAACTTTCCATTACAAATGCAACAAATATACATGCCAAAGGTATGGTTATGGCTGATTCCTTAAATAGCACTCCTACAAAAGTCAACATAGGAATAAGCACCAAAGAACACAAATAACTTTGGTGCCATGCTATACATATGTGTAAACAGATAAGATATACCAAGCAAAACATTAATTCTGCTCTGGAAACGATACCAGCAACAGCTTCTGTGTGTATGGGATGGACAGCAAATAGAAGTGCCGCAACAAAGGCAATTTCTTCGCTTGATTTCAAGCTTAAAGATGGTTCTTTGAATTTGAATTTTTTTAAGAGCAGCAAAACTAAAATGCTATTGATGGTGTGCAACCCTAAGTTGATTGCCTTCATATGTTTGGGTTGCATTTGCCACTTTATCCATTCCCAATGGAATAGCAAGGAAGTTAGAGGCCGATATGACTTGTGTGAATCTTCACTGGTAATTGAGGCACCCCAAAAATCACTAGTAAATATAGCGGTATAATTGGTTGGTACTTGGGCAATGGCTTTGTTCTGTTTAATGGCGACAGTGTCATCGAACACAAAGCTTCCATTGAGAGTTGATCCATAAGATAAATAGCACAAGATGACCAATGCCACAATCTTTACAAGCATGGAGTCAATAATTGTGGAGGTTTTACAATGTGTAGACATTTTTCTGGTGGAAAATGAAGTAACGAATTAAGAAAATTTCTTAGAATGAAGGGGATTTAAACTTGCCTGTGATTTTTCCATTGAAAATAAAAAATGCTCCGGCCCACTCCTCTGAGGAATTGTTTGTTTTTGTTTGGAAAAGCCGGCTTGAAAGAAACGCATTTAAATTAGGTAGAACACTTGCTAACATCAGCTGTTTGGTTTGTTTTTATCATAGGGATAGTAAAACAAATAACTGGTATCAGTCCTTACTTTACATTTGCCTTTGAAATGCCGCCTTTAATCTTCAGCCCTAAATCCTCTGTTATTCAATCCACATTTGCACTTAGAGCCAAAGATCGAGAGTCGATCTATGAATCCCTATTGTCGAGTCTTTCATCGAAAATTGTACATCTCAATGGGATTATTATTTATAAAAACATAGTAAACATAGTAATTTAAAGTTATTGTTGTTGATCAACACAATGTCCGAAGAAATAGTATTTGACTGCCTTCATGCCGAAATCGTAAATTATTGTCTGTATGGTAATAAGGTAATAAATACTCCCCTTCACTTGCATTCCCTTGATTATCATTCGTTTGCTTTTTTTCTTAGGAAAACGATTTCTCCACCCTGGAATACATAGGATTCACAACTGGATATCGTCTCATTGAACGTATGACACGAGATGTTCCCCGTTTCAAAGATGAACTGGAAACGATTAAGTTTATTTGTACAGATTTCTGGACATCCATTTACAAGAAGCAAGTGGATAATTTACGAACCAATAACCAGGGAATGTATGTTGTCCAGGACAAAGCATTTCGGTTTTTGACACGCATTACACCAGGAGAAAAGCAATTGGAGCATGCACCAAAGGTATCAATTTATTGTGTCAATGTTGACTCAAATGAATGTATGTAACTTTTTTATTCCAGTTTGTTGCATTTACCTGTGGTTTAGTACGCGGAGCTTTGAGCAATCTGGGCATAAATAGCAGCGTTACAGCAGAAGTGCAATGTATACCAGCATGTAAATTTCACATAGAAGTTAGTAGGGCTTAATAGAAAATATATTTACCATTCCAAAAAAAAAAAAAATACAAAGTGAATAAAATCTATTTAGAAACATAGCTTATCAGTGGTTGGATGCTTTCATGCCATTACCAATAAAAATCGGAAACGTTCTACTACTAATAACAGCTGTTAGCCTTACTCTGCCTTGGGCTCTCGTTCTAAATAATCTAAATAAGGAGTAAAATCAGAATAAAAAACGTAAAAGAAAAGAGTTTTTCATAAAAATCTTTGATAAATATATTCAAGTTCAAACAAGATTAATGAAGAGGAATGCGAAAGTCAATATACTGGCACCAAGGGAAAGAAATGCCACCGGTTGTGTTCATTGGAGAAGAAGACCAAATCCATGCAATTGCATTACACTCATTCGTAAACACGACGATTATGTTTTCTGTTTATTTTTATTGCGTATTGTCTTTCATTGTTATTTTCATCGTTTGGAACGATTTTAATTTTGTCTGCAACTTTTGACGACAACAACAAAACTCCTCTATTTGATAAGAATTTTCAATTCTGATGAATCAATACTAACATTTTATTAATTAACTGTTAGGCTGCTATAAATGAGCCACATTTCTTGAAAGGATAAGAAAATCACCAAACATGGCTCGCAATATATTAAAAAGCAGCCTGTTAAGTGCCATTCTAAACATGGCTTTTCAGGTATGTTTTGGATGAGTGCTATCAGCCATTAATAAATAAATTTCATTTAAATTAGATTTTCTGCCGAATTCTAACATTTGCTGTTAACATTTTTATGATACGCACCATAGGCCGTGATGTCTTGGGTATAATTAATGTTCGCCTGCTATTGCTTGAAAGCACGGTAATATTTTTATCCAGAGAAGCAATAAACCGGGCGGCGTTAAGTGTTAGCTCCACCAAACAGTTGCAGAAGTGTTCTTGGGCCCAATTAATAAACCAGCAATGGCTTACGTACGTATGTTGTATCTACTCTTCTATGCTGTAGCTCTGAATGTAATTTATCTATTTGTAGGCTCCCAATTTGTCTTTGCATTTCATTGGTATGTGTACAACTGTGGTTGCATGTAATGTTACCTGTTGAAGACATTGCATACCGCCAGCAATATCACTCTGCCTGCTATGTCGTGGCATTGTCATGTTTGTTGGAATTTTGTGCGGAAGCACCATGTTTTGTTAGCCAAGTATTTTGTTTTGTAAAACTGAAAGTTGTAATAAGTACCCTGCAAATTTTGGTACGCTCAAGTGTTTTCCTTTTTTTGGTTTTGGGTTTGAATGAATCAAAAGCCATTAAATATTTTGCATATGCACAATTGGCCAGTACCGCAACAATTTTTGTTGGATACTATGGCTTTTATTATTACTATATACGATGCTTAAAGAAATTTAAACAAGAACACAAAAGTAATGAAGAACTTACGAAATGGGATGCAAATATGTATGGAAATATGGACGATTTTCCATTTCAGAGTGTGTTAGACTTTCTGCCCGGTGTAATGCTAAAGAAAAAAGTGAGTATATTTTAAAGATTTTGCGATTGTAAAATATTTAATTAGCTTTTCGATTTTCAGGAAGAGATATTAAACAAAGAATTGGTTAAGTTTACAATGAGTTTTGCCAAACAGACATTTGTTAAACAAATCCTCACTGAAGGCGAAAAATATGTCATGTCATTAACTCCGGGTCTTAGCTTTAGTGAACAGGCCACTTACGACATTGTCAACAATTTGGGTAGTTTAGCAGCCAGATTTATATTTCGACCAATTGAAGACAGCAGTTATTTTTATTTTACACAGACAATAGCAAGGGATGTCCAACTAAAGGACCAGGACAAGGTTAGTAAGGATGGGATTTTATGGGAAAGAACATTTCATCAATTTTTCTTTTCTATTTTGTAGAAAAAAATTTCTGAAGCTGCTCGACTGTTGGAAAACCTTTTGTTGGCCATAACATCTATTGGCTTATTGGCTACCATGTTTGGACAAAATTATTCACACTCCGTGTTATATTTGTATGGTGGACCCAATTTTGTTGCTGATAATTTGCCTGAAAAATTGTTACGTTGCCATTGTATAGCCATTTACTTCCTAGCCATAAATGGTATTACCGAGGGTTATATGTTTGCCACGAATACTAGCAAGCAAATTGACAAATATAACTATATAATGGGTATTTTTTCCATCATATTTATTGTGATGTCTTTTGTGTTGACAAGAATCTTTGGTCCAGTTGGGTTTATAATTGCCAATTGTGTAAATATGCTATGCCGAATATGTAGCAGGTAATGTTGTAGTTTTGTACTTATTTCTTAGTTAATTTTCATAATTTGAAATTCTCTTGCAGTTGTAAATATATTTGGCAACAATACCGGCCATTGGATTATAGACCCTTAAAAGGATTAATACCGGGGAAAATATTTTCCATTGGTCTTATAATAACTTATATTGTTTGTTATTATACCAAGGTAATCAATATCTGGCAAATTGTGTTCTCCCGATTTTAACGATTCTGTTAATTTTTTTTCAGAATAATACATCATTTAAATTGCATTTGGGGACAGGTGTTATTAGTGCAATATTTGTTCTATTGTTGTGGATTTTTGAAAACCAAAATTTGGCCAAACAAGTTTGGTTGTACAAAAGAAAAGTAAAAACAAAATAAAAATTTACATTTTTTATAACGAAATTAAAGTATTTGATTTTTTGCATATTTGCATAAGTATAAGTCTTAAGACACCAAAGCAACACAAACCAATTAATAGAGAGAGACAATTATCATTTAAATGCCAACCATATTTATAAGCAATTGGCCAAATGCCATCTGCAGCATGCACATGGCACGTTAATGGCCACGGCCAAGATCAGAGAATATTTGTGCGTTATAAGGAAAGAAAAAAAAAACAGAAACTACACATGTCTACAAAAGCGCCGCATGAAAAATATTAAAATGCACTAAACGATATTTTGGGATCCAGAAAAACAGTAATGAAAGGTCAAAGTTGGGCGGAGTCGACTATATGATACCCTACACCACTATGCATATTTAGTATTTATTTGAAGTAGATCATACCACCTATCAACATTTGGCTTTAGAGCGGTTATACTTTGATTTCAGAGGGAACTAAAATATGGGAAACATATCCAATTCTGAATCGATTTTCACTAAATTTGCGGAGACATTTTAATCCTTTAGACCAAATAACATTGCTATAGAGTGCATGATATCACTTCGAGAAGGATTGTATTAAAAAATATATATCAGAACCGAGTTCCACCAAATGGAAACGTACGTCCCGAAATTCACTTCTTTTGGGCCCATTATTTGCGCAATAAACTCGAAATCGAAGATATATATGGGAGTTTGAAGATATATATGGGAGCTATATTCAAATCTGAATCGATCTCGATACAATTTGGCAGAGGTATTTTTGGGCTGTATCTGACATCTGATACCAAACCTCATTCCTTTTTGGGTGCATATTGCGAATGTGATGAAACATATATATGGGAGCTATAGTTATATCTGAACCGATTTTCACCAAATTTGATGTACATGCTTCCAGACTGAATTCGGTCGGATGTGCCAACATTCAGGTCATTTGAACTGATATTGGACCGAAAGCGGTTGAAGATTTATATGGGAGTTATATCCAAATCTGATCCGATTATCACCAATTTCCTTAGGGTTCGTTCTTGGGCCAAACAATCGGATCATCTCAATCGAATAATAAATGCGACCTACATTTTGTTAACAAGAATACATGGACAGACGACTCAGAAAGTGATTCTACGAAGATCGTCGAAAGTAACTATGGGTCTACCTCGCTTCTTCATGTTACAAACAAATGCACAAAGACGTAATACCCTTTGCCACTATGTGGTATAACAACGTCTGTGCAGTTTCGATCTCGCACCTCAATATATCAAGATTTTTAGCTGTTCAGTTCTTTGAAATCCGGAGCTATTTCATCTGTCCTAAGTAGGTATCAACCATTTTATTTATATTACAAATTTGTAAATCAGTGTACCAATCACGTATGCTTTCCCCGAAAAGTTCAATTAAATTGATATTTCTTTATGAATGCCATGGCATCAGCCAACGAGGAAAGCTGTCTCAGGGAAGTGTATTATTTAACTAAAAATGAAACCAAAAATTGGCGTTCTCTATTGAAATATGGTGAAAATCTGGATACGGAAATACGTAGAAAATTACTATGGATATGGCCAAACGAGAAATGTTTATGGCAGCTGGGCAAAATATTACGGCAATTTGGCATTGGCTGTTTGTTAAGCATAGGTTGTGGCAATGGATTATTTGAATGGATACTACGAGAAAGTCTAAGTAAGTAGATGCCAAAACAGTTATTCTTTTTCATTTGTTAATTTCTTCAATATGTTTTTCTTTAAAGATATTGAAACCTATGGCGTAGAGGTAGATCGACAATGGTGGTGCAGCAATTATGCCATAAAATCATTTATAGAATTAAATTACATAGATAGCATGGATGTGACGAAAGATGATTATCTTAGAACCTGCTGTCTACGAGATAGTTGGAATTTTGCCCTGTTATTTTGTTATTTTAATAATCGTCCAGCATTTTTACAATATCTTAATCTATACAAAGGGAAATGGCTATGCATAATTGGTCCGTTGGAAAAAAGAAATGTTTATACGGATCCCTTGCCATTGGAACCAAATTTTCCACAAGGCAGCGAAAAGCTAACGTGGAAACTTAAAGCTTCGTTAAAAATGGGCGAAAATGACATTATGGCTTTATATGAAAAACAAATGGATTAATGGTTTTTTTTTATAAATTAAGTCTAGTTAAGTTAATAAAAAATACTTAGCTTCATAAATCGTATGTGAAGGAATCCATTGCACAATTACAGAAAGTAGAACAAAGCTAGCCTCTAAATACAATTTTTTCTTTTGGTGCCCTTATTCTGTTAAAACATATACACATTTTGTGTATGTGTTTGTATTTTCTTGAATAAAAAATACAATAATTTGAAATTTTTCAAATTCGGTTGAAAAATAAAATGTATATTTTCGAATTTTGGGATAAAACTGCATTGTCCTACTATTTTGGATTCAATCTTGTGGAATAACCCCAAAATTCGGTTTTTGTTTCGCGGCTTTCCCCAGAAAAATATTAAAAATAAACAAAGCCAACTGTTGCATATTTAAATGTCTATTTGACAGTATAAGACTCCAGCACAGAGTTGTAATTCCAATTTTTTTGAAGTTGAGCAATCTTTGTTTTTGAGCCAAGGTTGCTTTTAGTAAGTTTGGAGAAATAAATTCTGACACAGAAGATTATCTGACATTTACACATAACATAAAATCTCATTTCATTGCTCGATAAATGTTTCTGTATTTGAATTCAGATTTATTTATATATATTTCTTAAATATATGCTTCTTTACATTGAAGACGTTTCATAGATGTGCTTAAAACTCTTACGCCAATGCACGGCAGCAGCATTTCCATTTGTGTTTCCATTAAAACATTCTTCTTGATCCCTAGGTCTTATCACTTCAGGCTGTTCTTCCAACTGAGAATTATAATTATTATTATTGTTATTTTCTTGTTCATTGTCTTCGTCATCGTCGCCAGTTATACCCAAAATTTTACGATACAAATCGACATTGTAATGATGATTATATTTCTTATGTTTATATTCGTAATCCAATGCCGAGTTAGATACCTTGGGTTTTTTTATTGCCTCGGCATCATTTAATTGAAATATAATTTTCTTACTAACATTACCCACAGATCGTATAACCGAGGGTGTATGAAGAACAATGGGCTGGTGAATGTTCTCCGATTCTTTAGTGGACATTGTCGACTCTTTACATTTCAAATCAGGGTCTTGTGTTTTACATTGCACATCGCCTACATCTGGCAGTTTTTGTTGAGTTTGAAATCTAGATTCCCATTTTTCATTTTTATTATTTTCACGTGTTGTATCGTTTTGGCAAATTTCAAAAGACCTTTCACTTGCCTGTTGAATATCATCAGTCTGTTTGGTTGCGGGTAGGGCAGTAATAACATGAATTTGATTCAATGTTTGTCGGTCATCCAGGGAATGTGTAGATGGCCTTTGTAATAATTTATTTTCAATAATGACAAAATTATTTGATGATTCCACATTTTTAGATGTATTATCACCAATATCATTAGGTTCAACAACAACATGCTGTTGCACATCATCTTCTCTTTCAGTCTTATTTGTAATGGTTTCAGTTAGCTGATTGCTTATGTTTGCAGTAGGCTTTAATATCTGGACAATATTCCCATAACTTTCATCGGGATGTATGGTTTTTATATGTCTTGCCATATTATCCTTACGCAAAATATTTAAATCACACAATGTACAATAATAGCGTACAGCATCTTCTATAAATTTATGAAAATTACTGTATCGAAAATGCCAACGAAATGTCAATGACCTACCTTCATGTATTTTACGATGCCTAGACAAAGCACCGGGTTCTGAGAACATTTTTTCACACCCCCAACATTTGTAGTTTGGTGTTGTTTGATAATGGCGTTTCAGATGTAAATTTAAAATGGAATTACGTTGAAAATGTTTACCGCACAAATTACATTCGAATCTTTTCTCTAAAGAAAATATATTAAACAGATTAACTGTGTCCCCCTTTTTATTACACATATAGTTGGATACTTACTTTCATGAGATAGTTCATGCAGCTGTAGTGTGGATTTTGAAGAATATTTTTTATTGCATTTGCCACAGGCATAGGGCAAATTGTGCATATGATCACGGGCTATATGCTCTTCCAATGAAGTCCTTTTTGAGAACTTTTTATCACATTGTGGGCAAGGTTTTGGCTCAGCTTTATGCAGACCTTCGTGTTTCTTTAAAGCCAATGGATTTGAAAATATTTTATCACATTTGGAACATTTGTTAATGGGAGATGCATGTGATTCTCTGTGATATTTCAAATGTGATTGTCGGGAAAAGGTCTAAAAATATACAAATAAAGCTTTGGAGTCCTTGGTCATTAATTGCTTTTCCCAAAATTTTATACCTTTGGACAAGAATCACATCGAAAAAGTTGTTCATGTAATTGATTACATTCTAAATGATAATATTTTTGGGTACGGCTCCTAAATCGTTTATGGCAGGCCGTACAGTAATAGCTGTGGACGCCATCTACTGTTTCCTCAACAATATGAGTTTGTTTCGAGACTTTGCTTGATGATTTGGTCTTCTTTTCCGTTGAACACAATCGGCGGCATTTCTTCCCCTTGTTGCCAGTACATTCACATTCGCATTGAGCACATTCCTCTTCATTCATTTTGTTGGAATTTTTATGTATTTATTATTAAAGATTTTTATGAAAAACATTTTAAAATGCAAAAAATAAATATTTATTTTCGCTGTTTTCGCAATCAAGTTGACACATCTTTGCAGTTTTTTTCTGATTGGTCGCTTTATTTAGAACGAGAATCCAAAGCAAACCAAAGCTAACAGCTGTTATTAGTGTTCTATAATTCATAGTTCTGAAAATATTGGGGCCAACCAAGTTGAAGGAGAAACAGAAATGGATCCGAGTTCAAATTAAAAAGGTGGTTACTTCATTGATTAAAAGATCAATGGAATTTGGGCTAATTGGCATGGCTATGGGCAATATTGGTATGGGATAAATTACAAGAAAATCGAACACTTATATCCAATTTTATGCGAATTCATAAATTCCATATTCATCTCAGGTTTCTGATACAGAGAAATATTTTGTTGAAAAGAATCGCTAACTTATATATATCATCTTCACAACAGATCTTGTGTTAGCAAAAATGTATGTTTGTGGGAAATTTGAAGAAAGCGTTCTGTTTTTTAAAATCTGGAACCCTATGTGGGCCAGGTACCAGAAGAAATCGTCCGATCTCCACTACCTTTATAAGAGATCTTGTGTTGATAAAAATATTGAGATGTACCAAGTCTGAATTGAATTGGATGTTAACTTTTATGAACTTCATGGATATTCAAAAATTTGACCCTTTGTGGGGGAGGTACCAGAAGGAGTGGACCGATATATCACATCTTCAAAGCAGATATTATGTTAGTACAAATAATGGGATGTGCGAAATATGAAAAGAACCGGATGCTTATTTCGGATTTTCTGCTCATTTTGGTTATTAAAAACCTCGATCCTTTGTGGGGGATGTACCAGAAGAAATGCTCCAATCTCTACCATCTTTATAACAGATCTTCTGTTTATGGAAATGTTCATTTCGCGTTTTATGAGCTTCGTGGATATTCAAAATTTTGAGCCTTTGTGAGGGAGGAACCAAAATGAGTGGACCTATATATTCAAACTTCATCTTTGGGTTAATAAAAATATTGTGATGTGTGTAATTTGAAGATAATCGGACTTTTACATCATATTTTATAAGTGTTATAATTATTTAAAATTTTCACCCTTTGGGGGGAGGTATTTGATGGAAATGTTAGGACTTGTAAAGATGAAGCAAAATCGGATTATCCTTTCTCTCTGTGCGGTCAAATATTTTTTTTGAAAATTTCGATCTTTTGTGTGGGAGGTACCAGAGGATCGATATCGATATTTTCCATCTGCGAACTCCATATATCATCTCGTGTCTTAATTGAATTTGGAATAAAATAAAAAATGAATCACATGAGGAAGTCGTTATTATGATAAATCCGTGAAATTGAAATCACAACTTTTACAGACATAATTCGAACCCCGTAAACATTTACAAACTATTCGTGTTTCATATCACAAAATTCCATACTTTATCACTTTTGACAGCATTTTTCAGCATCCACTTTTGACAGAATTGGGATAACTATCAGTAAATAGATTTTTTATTGTGCCAACTTTTATTATCACTTTCACATTTTTTGTTCAAATTTGAGTCATTTTTGTACATAATGCGTTATCGAACATACCTAATGTTCCCATACCAACTGTTACATCTCTGTTGTTTAAGCTCATTCATTCAATTGAAGCTTTTGATAAGAACATGATATGATTTGAACTCTGCTGTTCGATCGTGTAAACAAGCTACACGTTCCGAATTAATTAATTCAGAAATATTTCAATAAGAACACCAGAACAAGACAACGTCGTCAACATGACAGCCAAAGTATTCTTGGGACAAGTGATCTATACAAAATCTCTAAATGAATTTGTTATCTACACAAATGGCTTTGTAGCCGTTCAAAATGGAAAGGTAATAATCATTCAATGCGAGCGATATCGTATCGTAAGATCAATAATCAAAAACTGTAAATATTTATGATTGTGTGTATGTGTTATTATAGATTGTTGGCGAAGGCGATGATTATGTTGCATGGAAAAATTGTGCTGGTAAAGATTTTCCTCAAGATGCTGAAATCACACAAATGACCAAGGAACAATTTCTTATGCCCGGTCTTGTTGACTGTCACATTCATGCTCCACAAGTTGCACAAATCGGTTTGGGCTTAGATATGCCATTGCTTGAATGGTTAAACACCTATACATTCCCATTGGAAGCTAAATTTACCGATCAGGAATTTGCCAGTAAAGTTTATACAAAAGTTGTGGTGAGTATTTCGTTTGTTGATGGGATCCGTATTAAGAGGAATATCGTTTCTAGGTGAAAGTTAAAAAAATATATTTGGATTTAGAGTAGAAAGTGACATGTAATGGCACTTTTGGTCACATCCTTCGAAATTTTAAATTTAGCATACAAGTACCTCATTTATTACATTGCAAAAATGACTTATTCTTTCAGGAAGCTACCATTAAAAACGGTACTACATTGGCATCATATTTTGGCACCAATAACAAGGATAGCACTTTAATACTAGCCAAAGAAGCCTTAAGACAAGGTCAACGTGCTTTGGTGGGTAAAGTTTGTTCCAATTGCAATAGTCCCGACTTTTATGTGTGAGTATTGGAAATTTACAGACTTCACGTCAATCCCAATTCAGATTCACAAGTTTAACCCAAATAGACTCTGATACACTGCTTTAAAATTTAGTCATGCAAAATAACAAAAACGTCAAAACTTGTCAGTTGAATGCGGACTGGGCCTTGTTCCAAGTTACCAATTAAATTGCAATTTAATTATATTTTCACAGAGAGAAAACCGAGGAATCATTAAGCGCTACAAAAGAATTTGTAGATGAGATGTCGAAACTTTCCACAGAATTGGTTAAACCAATTATTACACCACGATTTGCTCTGAGTTGTACCAAAGAATTGTTGAGTGGTTTGGGTGCCATTGCCAAGCAACATAATCTCCATGTACAGGTGAGGATAATAATAATTTAATAAATTTGCCTTACATTACAAAATATATCTTTATAGAGCCATATAAGCGAGAGTGTGGCAGAGATTGATTTTGTTAAGCAGTTATTCTCAACATCTTATGCCAAGGCCTACGACAATGCAGGACTTTTGACAAATAAGGTAAGGTAAAACTTGAAATTATAACAAGTCATATATTATGCAAATTTTTATTTAATTTAGACTGTTATGGCCCATGCCGTCCATCTGGAAGATGAAGAGATTGCCTTGTTCAAAGAACGTGGCACTTCTGTGGCCCATTGTCCGGCCTCAAATACAATGCTTAGCTCTGGATTTTGTGATGTTTTACGCTTGATAGAAAATGGTGTAAAAGTTGGTTTGGGAACAGGTAATTTTTTGCGTTTTTTTTACAGACACATTATTGGATATTTGTGTTATTTTTTAGATGTCTCTGGTGGTAACTCCATTTCAATCCAAGATGCCATCTTGCGAGCTCTTGATGTTTCCCATCACATTGAGTTTGTTAAAAAACAACATATTTTCGGTACTGGAAAATTACAAAATGCTGAGAAGGCAGACTATAAACCACTTGATTACAAACAAGCCATCTATTTGGCAACATTGGGTGGTGCCGAGGCCTTGGCTATGGATAATGTATGTGGCAATTTTGTGGTGGGCAAAGAATTTGATGCATTGCTAATCGATACCGGGGTGTATCCTTTGCACAATTTCGGCTTCTACAACATGGAAGATTATGGAAAAAAATCAGCCGAAGTAAAGTTATTAGAAATGGTACAGAAATTCATATATACTGGCGATGATCGTAATATCTCCAAGGTGTATGTTGCTGGAAAGCAAGTTAAATAGATTTCAGGAAAAATATTTATTTTTTATATTTTTTTAAACATTCCATAATTAAAACAGGAGAGCAAATAAAGAGATTAAATTAAATACTTTTGACAATTAAAAAAGGTAGACTTCATAGTTTTCGTCTGACTTGTAGTGGAACAAAGGCATAAGTAATCTGCGCAAAGATACATTCATATGGGCGATTAAGATTCTTCGATCTCCCTGTTATGTTTGTTTTATAATCGGCGAATGCTACAGCAAACGGAACTAAGTTCAATGTTCATATTTTAAGAACATCTTAAGGCTTTTTTAAAGCTGTGTGCGTTTGGAACTACCAAACAAATTCTTAACAGAAAGCGAATAGCAGGTAAATGATAGACTATATTTTTTACATGTTCCAAAACTCTCTAAACCATGACCATCTTCATCATGTTCAGGTGCCAAATGAAGGCACCAAAATCGAAAAGATTTCGATGGGAATTAAATTAAAAATGTAAATTTCATATTGATTCAATTTCGGTGGAAACGACTAAATATCTAATGTTAGAGTTCAATCCCAAGGTGGAGTGATATCTCCGGAACAGATCTAAGTGGTATTCATGCAGCCACAGATGTCACCATCAACTATCACAGTATGAATGACATTCTCGGAGTCCATCCCCCATCTAGGGTAGTTTAGGCGCAATTACGTTCGGGATGGTGCAGTCGTCTCATTTCGTATTGGGCACGAATTGACAAAAACACTGCAACTCCTAAATTGCCCTACCAAACTTAAACCGCTCACTCTAAAAGATCTTTGATTACAGACCGCGAAAGTAGCCGAAATGTTGAACCTGAATTTAGAACCGGATTAGCTTACTAGCAGAAAATTTCATTCACATCAGATCTCTTGTTGAGAGAAATATGGAGATATACCAGGTTTGAACGGAATCGCTGACTGCTTTCGCAAGTTATGAGAGATTTAAGTATTTAAAATTGTGATCGTTTGGGGGAGGTACCACAAAAGGGTAGGTCGATATCTTTCATCTTCATACCAAATCTTGTGCTAGTAGAACTATTGAGATGTCTGAAGTTTGCAAAGAATCGGATGATTATTTAGCATTTTATGAGAGATATAATTATTCAAAATTTTGACCCTTTGTGGGGGAGGTACCAGAAGGTGTGGTCCGATCTCTACCATCTTTATAACAGATATTGTGTTGATGGAAATATTGAGGTAAACTAAGTCTGAATTGAATAGGATATTAATTTCGCGTTTTATGAGCTTCATGGATATACAGAATTTTGATCCTCTGTGGGATAGGTACCAGAAAGAGCAGACCGATATATCCCATCTTCACAGCAGGTCTTGTATTACTAGAAATATTGGTATGTGTGAAATATGAAGAGAACGGTATGTTTATTTCGGATTTAATAAGAGTTTTGGTTATTCAAAACTTTGACCCTTTGTGGGGGAGGTACCAGAAGGAATGGTCTGATCTCTACCATATTTAGAACAGATCTTGTGTTGTTGGAAATATTGAGATGTACCAAGTTTCAATTCAATTGGATGTTAATTTCGCGTTTTATGAGCTTCATGGATATTCAAAATGTTGACCCTTTTTGAGGGACCTACCAGAAGGAATCGACCTATATATTCCACCTTCATACCAGACCTTGGGTTACTAAAACTATTGTGACGTGCATAATTTGAAGACGATCGGGCGAGGTAGATCGACTCCAAATATCCTGAAACGGATTTGGTGCAAAGAGACCTGGGGTCTAAAACCGCTATTTTGATGAGGAACGTTTTGGCCGTATCAAATGGCTGAGGGTATAAAAACATGTAAGGCTCCGGCAAAAACAGGATATTTTCTAATAAATTCCGATCTAGTTCTTTTTCGTAATAGAATGAAATAATTTTGCACCGGCATAAAAAACAAAACACTTGTAATATATTTTTAATATATTTATGTATATATTTAAATATTATATTTTTTTAATGTAATTTCATACGATTCAAATATATATTTTATAGCTAAATATATATGTATATAATAGTAATAATATTCTTAAAATATATACATTGACACAAAAATATCTAGAATTTATTCTTTATTTTGTATGCGTTTAGACCGTGTTTCTTTGCAGTTGTAGGGGGGAAAAAGGGATTTTAATAAGAGATAATGGGGAATTGAATCCTCCTAAACTTATTTACATTGTTAAGTAAATAAATATGGTACATTACTAGGATGTTGGAATGGATTTCTTTTGTTTTTTTTTTTAGAAAAAAAGAAGGAAAATTCTGAGCGTTTCACATTAAACTATGAGTTCTAATGATAATAATAATAATAAAAATTTCATACTAAAAATATTTTTTTAGATAATTTCTTTGTGTTTTAACATTTAATACTTTGCTAAAATTCAATTTGCATTTTGAATTACGGTTTTTGTTTCTTTTTGTAAAGGAAAGGTAATAAAAAAAACCTAAAAAAAGACAGTCCCATTTGGAAAATATTTAAATATTTTGCTATTAACTTAGTAGTTTTGTATAAATTAAGATATATTAGAGAAAAACATATGTATTTTTTTTTGTAGATAAATATTAAGTAAATAAAGTCTATAATTTGTTTCTATACAGTTTGCAAATTATTGGTAATTATGTTTGTTTTTGATTTTAGAATTAAGAGCTTAAAGCATTTAATAGCGCATTCCGTTTTCTTCGGTTTTCTTAACAATATGTTGTTAAGGACAATATTTCTACTTTGTAGTAGGGGAGATAGATAGCATTGCACTATCGTTTACACATTCAATAACGTATTTGTTTTTCTGCCATCGTCTTTCACAATATCTCAAGAAATTAATTAGTTTTGTTTGTATCTCTATTGTAGCAATATTTTGTATTTAATTGAACATATTCTGTTGAGTGGCATCATTTTCAAAGTCAGTCCAAGCATTATTCAGTTCCATGAAAATCAGTTTAGCAATCTCTTCGTTTTCAGTGCCATTATGCTATAAAGTAAATAGTATATCCATTAACGTTTTGAATCTATCGAAATATTTCTATATACAAATACCTTATCCGGATGTACTGCTAGACAGGCTTTGCGATAACCTTTTTTAACATCGGCCGGTGTTATTAGCTGGGACATTTCACACTTAGTCCATTTGGCATCTGCCCATAACACAGTATGCATGGAACATAGCAAAGCCCTTATGTTATTCTTTTTACCTTCCGTCTAAAAGAGAAAAAAACAGTGACATAAATTTAAAGATCTTTTGAAAATATTAAACTGTGATTTCCTTACCCATTCCATGATCATAACTTTTTTGGGATCCATGTCTTTGATCAAATCTTCCTTACGCATTTCATTAATCGACCTTGGGCCCTGATTGGCTTTACTGGTAAACTTGTAGCCTTGTTCTCCAAGAATATCCGCAAAAATATCTGAACTCTTTGACTGTTGTGATGCTGAGGCTGTCGCAGGTTTCGGCTGTTCAAAATGTGAGCGACTATAGTCAGGACGTGTGTTTGTGTTAGAGGATGATGGATTTTGAACTCCGGTGGGCTGTGGTGAGGGAGTTCCAAATGCCGAAGTGGGAGGAGGTTGCATGCCAAATGTTGAATTATTTGGAGACTTCATGTGATTGGGTGATGGCTGTGGAACTGTGTTAGAAGGCATACGTATGTTACTATTGGGTACATTGTTGTTATGGGTAGGACTTGAAAAATGTGTGGCAAAGGGACTGGTACCGACTGGGGTGTGTCCTGCCGATTTGCCACCCAGTGTCTGTGGCGTAAAGTTAATGTTTAAGCCCGAAGCTAGACTAGCAATGTCGGCAAATGGATCTTTGGCCTAAAAAAAGAGAGAACCACAAAGATTAACACATTATTTTCTTATTCAACATTACCCTTTACCTGCTGTGTTTGCTGTTGTGGTGATGGTTCTTTGCTAGCTGTCTGTGTGGTAAAAGTAGGCATTGTACCAAATGGTACATTGGAAGCGGAACTACTTGTTGTTATTTTGGGACCACAAAACGGTGGTGGAGCTGTAGCAGTCTGAGGTGTTGGAGTTGGCGAAGCAAACGCATTGAAATCCAAATTAAATGTAGTCGAAGTTTCCGAATGAAGCGGCCCAAAAATATCGTCCAAATCTGCCGCCGATTTAGGTTGAGAGTTATTAGCCAAAATATCGGGTATTGGTGCGGTGCCGATTCCCGATGAATCATCATCACCAAAAGCACCAAGCAGATCGAAACTAGCATCCGTTGAAGGCATAGCTGTGGCCTGGGGGTCGGTAAAGTTGTGATGCGATGTAGAAGGTTGATTCAGATTTAGTAAATCTATGGGAGGCGCTGGATCAGGTTGGGTAAAATTGGATTCATGGGAAATTTCTGTTATATCCGGCATTATTAACGGCGGAGTCATGGGTTTTTCTTTATTTGCAGGCTCAGCAGCAGCAGCAGCAGCCCTTGTCGGTTGCACTGGCATCGTGCTCTTGCTTGTTGTTGGCTTCGTTACAAAATTATCAATCATTTCTTCATATTCCAATTGGGAACTAAACAAATTAAAAGCATTACGACTGGGTTTTGCCAAAAGCCATGGCGGATTGCGGGCCGGTGGCGTTTCACTATCCATGACAGCCAGAGATAAAGATACGGCAAAATTCGATGCTACACACTCCGCATCAGTGGGCAAATCATCCAAATCTTGTGTTGCAAAATTAATCAATGTCTCTTGTTCGGGTATGAAACCAGTATGTAATTGAAATTGACATATCTTTATACCCTGTGGTCTAACCATACCCTTGCGGGCATGATATAGAACCACAACAAAATCACCACATACTGTCACATTGAGGGGCAAAGTGATTTTACCCGGACCCGCCATATACAAACGCATCTTTTCATAGTCCTGCATGGTGGAGAGCAAGAGACGTTCATTGTTGTATACTTCAACGTAAATGCGACAACCATCACGGGTCTTAGTCATACGAGGTACTGGTTGACAACTTAGCGATATTAAATTAATATTTTTATAGTGAGGCAGCAGTGGAGTGGGACGTAGTATGTCACCCAAATAATAAAGATAACGAAATTCGGATGGCCTTAGATTGATGGGATGTCGCTTGACGGCAAATACCTGTACAGCATCTTCCGGCTCCAAGATGAGATCTGAATACATTAGCAAGGCGCAGACCAGTGTGGCTGCCGTACAGCCGCCGGAATCCCCTGTTTGTATTATAACAATTGACTTGGGATCAGCGGTAAGGAAACCATACATATCCTCGGCAACGGAGAAAAGTCCCTGCAATGTAGTAAATATTCATTGATATAAATTCAATTCAGGCTTTTAAAATAATATTTGAATATTTGTTTAAAACGAACAGCAGTTTAGGACAGTTTGGCATTAGAGTTTTCTTTATTCCGTTTGATTTAATCGTTTTAATAAATCGAAAGTGATTGAAGTCATGTGTCCATAAATTACCTGCAAATTAGGTGCACGCGCCTGGGAACAACCATATATACTGCCAGCCTCCACAGTGCGCACTGGTGGTGCTAAACGTGGGCAAGATCTAGGACCAAAATTATAAACACTAACTTTTTGCGGAGGAAATCGACTTTCAATTGATAGACGCACATCCTCTATGTTGTTGGTTTTATATGCCGACTCGAAACCCTCCGAAGGGCATGGCATGACCAAAACTCGTGATGTTATGTAGCTAATATCCAAATCAGAACGTGCGATTGTCTGTTGCATGGTTTGCATAACTTTGGAGGAGGTATCTTTGAGATTTTTTAAAAAACTACCAGCACCACCACGTAAAGAGGACAGTAAACTGCCATTGGTGGAGTTAACCGAAGAAGAGGAACTTTGTTGCTGTTGTTGTTGTTGTTGCGAAGACATTTGTTGACCTGGTGGTACATTGGAAGGATCATCATAAAATATTGAATTGCCTGCTGAGGAACGTTGCTGCTGAGGCTGTGCCATTGGATTTGGGCTTAAATGCTCCGGTGTGGTGGTAACAATGGGTTTACCACGCAGATCCAAGGGACCTTTTAGGCTCCATTGCATTGTCTCCGATATGGCAGCCAAGCGATCTAATATTGTTGAAATACTAAAGCGTTGTGCAGGATCAACAGTTAAACAACCTGTAAAGATAAAAATAAATTAAATTTTGTTTAAATCACCAATTGTCTTCTCTCTTGACCTCTTAAGATATCATGAAAACATTGAAATCTGGAATCTGTTGGTATCGTGTAATTTCCATTAATTATGCGCAGTTTAGCCGAATCATCAAAGGGATGTTTTTGAAAACAAAGCACATATAAAATACAGCCCAAGGACCAGACATCAACTTTAGTGCCCACTTCATAGTTAGACCAGGTATCTAGCATTTCTGGGGCACGATACATGGGTGTGGTAACACTGCTGAGCTGGAAATATGCAATGTGAAATAATAAATGGAGAAATAATTGTGCTTTGAAATTTAAAAATTTACCTGATCTTCCAGAGTATTTCGTTGCTGAGCATTCCAATCCAAGGTGGGTGAGAAAATCTCACTTGTTGCTGAACCAAAATCGCACAGTTTTAGTTGCTTGTCATCACCCAACAAATAGTTTTCAATTTTTATGTCACGATGAACAATGGGCGGCGTTTGAGAATGCATATGAGCAACAGCTTTAACGGCCTGATAAAATATTCTTAAAACTACTGGAGGATCTAGGCTAGAGCCCATGCAATCAATTAGTGAACCGCCTGGAAAAACAAGAGAGTTAGAAATAATGATTAAGTCTTAAAAAAAATATTTCAATAATTTTATTTCATTTTGAATTTACCTTTACATAACTCCGTTAGGAGTAAATATTCAGCCCTCTGTTGTGGTCCAGTGGTTTTATCTATGAAACTGGCGGCAACAAATCCAACAATATTCGGATGTCCCGTCAAACGTTTGTGTGTGTTAATTTCATTGATGATAACTTGGCATGCTTTCTTATCAGCACCAATGAGTCGCTTGAGAGCGTATTCTTTGTCCGTCTGAATATCTTGGGCGACATAAACGAATGCAAAACCGCCTGAAAAGATAAAAGACGGGAGTGAAATGAACTTGTACCAATCGGAAAATAATAAAAATTGATAAGCTATAAATAAGCAATTGAAGAATATATTAAATTTGGGAAATTAAATGTTTATAATGTTTCTTTTTGATGTAAAATTTCTTTTATTGACTTTATCAAATGCTCTTCGATAGGCCAAGGTCTACCAAAACTGTTGTATTACAGGGCTTATTCTGGTTAAATCTTCTACTGATATGTGTGGATATGGGGTGCATTGTCATGGAGATTCCGTCTGGGCCCAACGCTTTGGATGAACTTTGCAACATGGGAAACTCTTCCTCGGCGGGAAAAGATCTGATATGACGTAGTACTCTTCGCTTCGCCCTATCGCTCTCGGGTTGCCCGACGTTAAAAGTTATCATTCTTTTTCCTAAGATTCGAGAGCGATTTACTTATATCGATTCCAGTGATAAAACACTTCAGATATTCATGCCACTATTTCTCTTAGGCTCTTATACCAACCAGTTGACTTCCACAGTCAATTTACTGATTCTGGGATCAGTAGGGTTGAAACGACGGAGATCATCACAACTCGTTTGCTAGTCCCGCTGCCTCTGCTGTGAAATTTGGTTCATTTGATGATGTCTCGGAAAATCATGTCGAGGGTTGGAGATCTCTCTGGATTCTGGCCATTGAAGTTTCTGGTTGTATATTGAGATATGGTCTAACCCAAGAGAAATGCGCTGGTTAATTTATCAGACATGGTGCCATTATGGTTAGGTCTGGCAAACTGTGGAACTCTCCTCTTATTCGGATGGGAGCATCCTCGTTTACCATGGAGAATGTGGAGCAGTCAATCTACTCTGTCAGCGATGAACCTCTCTGGTCATTACCATCAATATCTTGCAAAACAACGGGGTTCGCAGTTATTAATCGGCGGGATATGCACCTTTTTTTATCGAACGTTCCCACGCCTCACATTCCCAACCCTGCCGACCGAAGGGGCGACCTCCCTTTGCTAAGGGATCGCATACACATCATGATCCGCATCATAATGGGAATTTAGTAGGAAATTGAAAACCAGCTACAGAATCTAATTCATCAGCTAGTTTGTCAACATCCAACGGTGCCTAGGAAGCGAGATCTACGTTACCAGATTCACCCGAAACAACAACATCCAATTTTCGGCCAACGATTACGATTTGAAAGAGGCACGAATTTGGTAAAAATTTTTATCCATTTTTCACCTTGCACCTCTTCACATTTTGTGGCAGAGTAGGAGGGAAGGAATTGATACAACCTACGCATTATGTGAGATTAATAATTTTTATGGAAATTTTTAACTTTTGTAACAGTGTTATATCTAGCCTTCTAAATAGACATTGGGCCCAAAATCGTTCTGTCTACACATTTAAGCCGTATGAACCTCTGTAGTAGCAAAATGGCTAATAAGATTGCAGATGGGCTATCGCAATAACTTGAAAAAATATATCAATTAACGTCGCTTTAAAAATAAAAAAAAATACCAGCTGTAAATATAATTGGATTCGTTTTGACTCTAGCGCAATTGCAAGACATTCTTAGAATTTTACGCTGATCAAGAATATATATACTTTGTTGGATACAAAATTATTATTTCGATGAGTTACAAACGAAATGACGAACTTAATATTCCCTCCATGCTATGTATGATGCATGGTATAAAATTGTGTGATTCCCTTGCACACAGCACACATGTAGTTGGAATTCGAAATGTTAATTGGTATTTATATTTCCAAACAAATGTATTCCCAATGATATAATAGCTCACACTATGAGTTACTGGAACATTATAAACAAATGAAAATTAAATAATTCCAAAAAAAATTAAACAAAATTGCTTTCTATTATTGTCTGTCTATTCCAGTGCATATGTTACCTTACGTCGTCTACCTATATTTCTATTTCTTATCTACAACAACTTAATCATCACCAAACGGCGTATGCTGTTTAATGGCAGGTCTGATTGTTTTCATTGCGTACCACAATGTATGGTGGGGTCAAAACCAGCAGTAATAACAACAACATTCACTCAAGGTTAACTAACAACACTGCAGAGCTGAGATAGTTCGTTACGTTCGTTGTAAGTGTCATCTTGATTTGGTTGAGAACGATTTCGAATTGGAAAACGCCAAGACATTAGGCAACGTTTTTGCTGTAGTTGTTCGCCCTTTGTCATCATAATTCTTATCGGAAAACTGTATGGAAGAAGACGAAAACGCAAATTATGAAAACCTACTCCCATTGCAACAAATTGCACACAGTAGATAAACGCCCACTAAATAAACGAAACAAAGGCAGAAAAAAACAAACATGTATTGATTTTTTTCTTTTCCTTAACTTTTTTTCTGTGTTCCCTTTTTTTATTGCCAAGCTGTGAACGGAGGTCGAAGTTGAAAACGAGTGTGTGTGCGAGTGTGTAGGTATGTAAGTTGGTGCAATTATTAATCACCATGAGCACCATTGTTCACCCAAAAAATACAAACCTTCAGCAATAACTCTTTTTACACGCAATTTACGGCCATTGATTTCAACTATTTGACCACAAAAGTCATTTTCCTGCAACGACGACGATGAACTTCTGTACGTGTTGTTGACATTTACGGATGAGCCACCACTATTTGGCTGTGATGTGTTGTTGCTAGTATTCGTTGATGCGTTTGTTGGGTTATTAAAATAACCCATAGCAGATTTAAAAAATTCACTCATTCTTTACTTTTTTGTTATTTTTCACGGTTCACTGTTCTATTACACCAAAGCGTTAATTTATTATATTTTTAATTCACGTCTCCACTGCTATCTTCCTTTTCTTCGATATAAAACAAAAAATCAAAATATGAACCCAATGAAAAGACTGACTTTGATGTCAAAAAAATCAGTGTTGCTAATGTGATGAGTATTTGGATAACGGGTAATTTATAAGCACATGTGCGACCTATTTCAAATGAGCTGGCATTGCTATTTTTCGATAACAGCTGTTGGCTGGCTTCTGGTTAGGTAAAGAAAAAAATAGTTATTTTCCATTCCATGCAAGAATATTACAATTTTGCAACTTGTTAGTTCTAATTTGTTCCTTTTTACAAAATAGCAGCACAATGAAATTTTAAATAGAAAAGGAGCAAATTAAATATCATGAAGATTACAAAATCTTTGTTCCAGAATCTGCAAGAATCCATGATATAACGAAGACAAGGTAGACTAGCTTTGAAAAAATTGCAGGTATAGAGATCCACCTGTTTGGCTTGTAATGTCCGAAATACAATCAAAAAACCAGTGAAAACCGCGAAAACTGAATGAAAGGTCAAATGTTCTTTACATCATGGTATCATGTCCTACAAAATGCAAGTCGGATTTTTTGTCCGATTGAGATGAAATTTTGCAAACAAAATTTGTTTGCCCAAGGAGGAACTCTATTGAAATTGGTGATAATCAGATCAGATTTAGATAACTCCCATATATCTTCACCCAATTTCGGGGTATTTGTGCACCAAAAGGCCAATATAAGTCCAAAATGACCTGAATTTTGGCACATCCAACCGAATTCAGTCTAGAAGCAAGTACATCAAATTTGGTGGAAGTCGGTCAGATATAGCAATATCTCCCATATATATGATACTTGGTACCAGATATCAGATACGGCTCAGAAATACCTCTGCCAAATTGTATCAAGATCGGTTTGGATTTGGATATAGCTGCCATACATATCTTCAACAGATTTCGGGTTAATTGGTTCAGGTATAGCTATAGCTCCGATATATATGTTTCATCCGATTTGGTGTTTTAGTTCCCCACACTCGTAATATGCATTGGACAACAATGATATTTGGTAACAGATATCAGATACGGCTCAGAAATACCTCTGCCAAATTGTATCATTATCGGCTCAGATTTGAATATAGCTCCCATATACATATATCTTCAACCGATTTCGGGATTATTTTGCACCAAATGGCCAATATCAGTCCAAAATCCTGCATTTTGGCACATCCGACCGAATTCAGTCTAGAAGCAAATTTGGTGAAAATCGGTTCAGATATAGCAATAGCTCCGATATATATGTTCCATCCGGTTTAGTGTTTAAGTCCCTCACATTCCTAATATGCATCCGACAACAATGACATCGACTGCGACATATATTTTTTAATATAATCCTTCTCGAAGTATTATCATGCACTCTATAGCCATTTTATTTGGTATAAAAGGTTAAAATGTCTCCGTCAAATTTAGTGAAAATCGAACTGGAATGAATAAGGGGTAGTAAGTACATAAACAGCTTAAAATCTTCGCATGGCACATTTTGTGACATATCATAAAGGGATGCCAGGCTTTATTAATATTTATTCTTTTTTTCACAATATTCTTATATTGGGGAATACCCGCGAAACAAGAATGGAATTTCGGGGTTATTCCACAAGTTTGAATCTAAAATAGTACAATTTGTTACTCTTTTATGTAAAAAATTTGCATTTATTTTGCAAGCAAATTTGTTTTTATTTTTCAAAACAATAAATAATAAATTGGGAGCAAGTTGAGTTTAGGGGCTATGCTCGGATCATTTTGAAATTTTTACCGCAGGTAGGTATTTGTAACCTGATTACGGCAATGTAATTTTTTTGTGGGGGAAATACCCGGTTACACGGTTATTCGACCCAAAAGTTCGAATACAACATCCGGTTTGTATCCGGTTCTACGTAACCGATATCAATAAAATGGGTATCATTTGAAAGCTTATGAAAATACCTATCCAACAAGTGGTCATATGACGGGGTAGCTGGAACCGGTTTCGGAGAAATTTAGGAAAATTTGCATTTTTGTATGAGTACTTTTTGAAAAACCTATAAAAACTCGAAAATGGACCCATTATAGGGTCTTAAAATCTATACACTATATTATAGCTAACACTATTGCCTTTCCAAAATGGTGTCATATGTGTTGATATCTTTTGTGGTTCCGTGGATATAAGAGATAGAATTCATTAAATTATATTTTTCTCCAGTCTAGATGCATTTGACTTTGACCTTTATAGCTTTTTTAAGCAACCGGCCTTCGGCCGAGGCTAAAGATTTTCTCCTCTGCGGTATGTCCAACACCGGCTACGCGATCCATAGTTTTTCTAAAAATTGTACATTTTGTAAGTAGCCGGCCTTCGGCCGGGGCTTAAGATTTTCTCCTCTAGGGTATGTCCAACACCGGCTACGCGATCCATAGTTTTTCTAAAAATTGTAATTTTTGTAAGTAGCCGGCCTTCGGCCGGGGCTTAAGATTTTCTCCTCTAGGGTATGTCCAACACCAGCTACGCGATCCATAGTTTTTCTAAAAATTGTAATTTTTGTAAGTAGCCGGCCTTCGGCCGGGGCTTAAGATTTTCTCCTCTGGGGTATGTCCAACACCGGCTACGCGATCAATAGTTTCCTAAAAACTGTAGTTTTCGAAAGTAGCCGGGCTTCGGCTGGGGCTTAAGATTTTCTCCTCTGGGGTATGTCCAACACCGGCTACGCGATCCATAGTTTTTCTAAAAATTGTAATTTTTGTAAGCAGCCGGCCTTCGGCCGGGGCTTAAGATTTTCTCCTCTGGGATATGTCCAACACCGACTACGCGATCCATAATATTCTAACAACACCAAATTAAAAACAAAGCAGATTAACAAGAACGTTATAGCATGTTTCCATTGGAAACCGAACAACGTTGTTCGCTCTCAGAATTAGGTACACGAATTAACCCGTTCATACGGCACGATTCGTAATTCATAGTAAAATAATTCCTTTTTTTCAAAATTTTGTTTGTTGATTTTAATAGGAGTTTATACTAAAATACATTAAATTCTCACTAATATGGATAGAAGAAATGATTATTTTTCTCCCAAAGATTTATTAAAACACTAATTTTATAATTTTCATTCACGTTTCCAACTTTTTGTGTGAATGTTGACATTTTGAACATATTTTTGTATTTTTCTATTTTTAAATTCTGCTGGAGAGACACTTGTCAAACATTTTTTCTGTTGATACAAACATTTTGAAAATATTGCCTCTTTTGTTTCCTGTTTTCTGTGGCAATTTCAACCCGTGGACAAAATGCGTACCTCGGATGAGAGAGAAAACAAAATTTACTTTCGTTTGAATGTACATAGGCTATTCTACATTGTAGTTTTCATTCATAAATTTCAGTCTTCCTAAAATTTTTCAAAATTTCATTAAATTTTTCTATTTTCAATTTTTAAATGTCATAATTAATTTTTTCGATAAATGCTCTCATTTGTTAGGGATGGGACATATTTTTTCGTTGTTCTGAGAGTGATTTGATTTGAACAATGTACAAATATGAGTGTTCGCTCAGGAAATTTTGTGTGAAGAATTAAGTAGTTTTTTCATAGTTAAGGGTCAAACAACGAATAGAGAGCGAATCAAGTGCAGTGGAAACGCCACATTAAACCCGACACAAAACTTGGGTTCACTCAAACTGCTTTCATAAGTAACGACTTTAAAAGTCAATATCTTCGGAACTACAAAAGATATCAACACATATGACACCATTTTGGAAAGGCAATAGTGTTAGCTATAATATTGTGTATAGATTTTAAGACCCTATAATGGGTCCATTTTCGAGTTTTTATGGGTTTTTCAAAAATTACTCATACAAAAATGCACATTTTCCTAAATTTCTCCGAAACAGGTTCCAGTTACCCCGTCATATGACCACTTGTTGGATAGCTTTCAAATGATACCCATATTATTGATATCGGTTACGTAGAACCGGATATAAACCGGATGTTGTATCCGAACTTTTGGGTCGAATAACCGGGTAACCGGGTATTTCCCCCACAAAAAAATTATATTGCCGTAATCAGGTTACAAATACCTACCTGCGGTAACATTTTCAGGTCAATCCAAGCATAGCCCCTAAACTCAACTTATGCCATAAATTGTGCCATACTTTTTATTTAATTTTTTGCAGCAACTTTCTAATTTCTATATTTACAACTGCTGATGCATCTACTTGCCTTATTTTACAATTTTTGTATTTTTTCAATCCCGCAAATGAAATTCGTCGTTGTTGTCTGGGTGCAAATTTTGTAGCTAGTTCCGAGCTCTTTTAGTGAATGAGTTCAGTTTTCGTTATATCTCATTCGTAAACAACAGAGGTCTCTCGGAGTTTTTGCTTTTTATGTTTATTTTTATCGAGTATTCCTTTTGGCCTTATATTCGTTTCATTGGGGACGACTTCATTTGGTTTCCCAGGCGCGCATTCGCTCTGTTCTGCAACAAAGCAACAACAGGACAGAAGCTTTAGAGGCAAAACTCAAACACAATAACAAACAACTCACCACACATTGGTGGCAACTCTCTAAATTTCAATGAGGTTCCCAATTTTGTTTGTATTATTTATAAACCTATTGCAATTATTAAACATTACCGCGGAGACAATACAACAGGATGTCACTTCAAAAGGGATGTGTACGGAAGAGACAGCGAATGGATGTGAGGACAGCAGTAAAGCAGAGTCTACAACTAATAATCGAAATGACGATGCAGGTAATATTTACAAAAATATTTTATTAATTTTTCTATATTTGTTAATTAAAGTAAAACTTATTAATTATAGCTTCTCAACGCATTGTTTCGAAAATTGAAAAGACCTGGGTGAAATACAAATCTTGTTCCGCTGAACCGCAAGATCCCAAATGTGAGTGTCATCAAAAGGTGTGGCAAAAAGATCTGGAAGTATTCCAAAAGCAGAGCATAACGAAACAAAACATAAAAGATGCCACCAAATTTGGCACACTTTACAAAATTTTCAATCAAAAATTGTATCGAACGGCGGATTGTTTTTTCCCGGCTCGCTGTGAGGGCATAGAGTATTTTCTGTTGAAAATTGCTCCCTCGTTGCCAAATATGGATTTTGTGGTGAATACGAGAGATTATCCACAGGTCAGTGGAAGATTTGCTAGGGACGTGTTGCCGGTATTTTCCTTTTCGAAGACCAGCGATTATCGTGACATCATGTATCCAGCATGGACGTTCTGGGCTGGTGGACCCGCCATTAAACTATTTCCAACCGGCATTGGAAGATGGGATATACAACGAGAGAAAATCAATAAAGCTGGTCTAGAATTTCCCTGGGAAAAGAAAATTGCCAAAGGTTTCTTTCGGGGTTCGAGAACCTCACACGAGAGAGATTCGTTGGTACTGCTTTCACGTTCGAACCCCAATTTAATTGATGCTGCATATACCAAAAATCAAGCCTGGAAATCGCTCAAAGACACCTTGGATGAAGAGCCAGCACAAGAAGTCTCATTTGAGTATCATTGTCAGTTTAAATATCTTTTTAACTTTCGTGGCGTCGCCGCCTCATTTCGCTTCAAACATTTATTCTTATGTCGTTCTTTGGTCTTTCATGTTGGCAATGAATGGCTGGAATTCTTTTATCCGGCTTTAAAACCCTGGAAACATTATGTGCCACTGGACAAGAATCCCAGCCAAAGTGAAATTAAAGAAATCATGGAATTCTTTCGTCGAAATGATGATTTGGCCAAGAATATTGCAGAGGCTGGTTATGAGTTTATATGGCATCATTTGCGAATGGAAGATATTGAATGTTATTGGAAACATTTGATGACGAATTACTCCAAACTATTGAAATATGAAGTAGTCGAGGATAAAAGTCTGATTGAAATAAAAGAGAAAAAATCGAATAATCAGAAAAGAAGGCGCTCGGATGAGTTTTAAGCAAGTTTATTGGATTGGAAGAATGCGGAAATCTCTTTAAATGTATTTTTTACATTCCATAATTCTTATATACCTATACAATATTTTTTTGTATTAAAGTTTTGCTGCAAAATATGCAAACAAACTGACTGGCGTTTTGGCCTAACTCAGGATTAAGGTCCATATTCAAATATAAAATATTTAGGAGGGTCACATATGTTTTTAGGCAATAAATGTATTTATAATATATCTCTAATAAGAATTAATAAAATTGTCCTGTTCTTATGCTAAAACTACAAATTATTTATCCGGCAGAAATTAATAGAAGTAGTTCCACGTTATTAAAGGCTTTCTCAGGCTCCTTTGTATGATTTTAAAGAGAGTACTTAGATATAGCAAGTTGTAAAGAATAGACGACTTGTTTCGCAAGTCATGACAGATAAAAGTATTGGAAATTGTGACCCTTTGTGGGTTAGGTAACAGAAGGGGTTCGCAGATATATATCATCTTCACAACAGATCCTGTATTAGCAAAAATATTTGGATGAGTGACATTTGAAGAGAGTTGGATGGTTATTTCGCTTTCTTTAAGCGTTTTGTTTTCAAAATCCTGAACCCTATGTGGAAGAGGTACCAGAAGAAATGGTCCGATTTCTACCATCTTTATAATAGATCTTGTGTTGATGGAAATATTGAGATGTACCAAGTCTGAATGGAACCGGATATTTATTTCGCGCTTTATGAACTTCATAGATATTAAAAATTGTTGCCCTTTGTGTGAGAGGTACCAAAAAGGAGTGGACCAATCTCTACCATCTTCACAACAGACCTTAGATTAATAAAAATATTGTGATGCAGGTAATTCGAAGAGAACCGGATGCTTACTTCGGATTTTATAGCCGTTGTTGTTATTCAAAACTTTGACCCTTTGTGGGGGAGGTAGCAGAAGGAGTAGTCCCATCTCTAACATCATTATAACAGATATTGTGTTGAAAGAAATATTTAGATGTGTCAAGTCTGAATGCAATCGGATGTTAATTTTGTGTTTTATGAGCTTCATGGATATTCAAAATTTTGACCCTTTATGTGGGACGTACTTGATGGAGTGGACCGATATATTCCATCTTCACATCAGATTAAAAAAAAATATTAATAAAGATATTGTGATGTGTGTAATTTGAAGACAATCGGACTATTACGTCATATTTTATAAGAGTTATAATTATTCATTTTTTGCCCCCTTGTGAGGGAGGTACCAGATGGGGTGAAGTAGCACTGATGCAAATATTAGAATTTGCAAAGTTGGAGCAAAATCCTTTCTCTTTCTGTGCAATAAATTATTTTCTTTGAAAATGTTGACATTTTGTGGAGGGAGGTACTAGAAACAGTAGACCGATATTGCCGATCTCCGAACTCGATCTAACTTTGACAATAATATTACGTAGTACCAAGTTTGGATGAAATCTGGTACTCCCCTCGAGACAGACAGACGGACGGACATCGCTAGATCGACTCCAAATGTCCTGAAACGGATTTAGTCCAAAGAGACCTAGGTTCTAAAACCGTTATTTCGATAAGGCACGTTTTGGCCGTATCAATTGATATATATACTCTCCTGCCATATGGCTGAGGGCATAATAAAATTGATTAATAAAAACATAACCTGAGAGCATTTGGTTTATTGTGTAAATCATGAAGTCTTACAGTTTTTAAACTTATCCCTTTGATAAAATCTCTCAGTCAAAAGGAATATAATATTGTAAACATATGATTGCACATTAAAATCATTCTAAAATCAAAAATTATCTAACACACTGATTTAAGTACACACGCAGGAAGGAATCCATATAAAGGAGTTTGTGTTAGATTATAAGAGGCTCGATAACCATCTTTATTGCCTTTGTACTGGATGTGCAATACTATTACTTTGCCACTGCTCCATTGCGGCCATCGTTGAGTCTGGTGGCCTTTTATCACCAAATTTTTATCATCGTCCAGTGAAATTGTTTCCTCTCTACTAGAACCATCTACAAATACGCTAGAGAATAGAATATAAAATAAAAAATTAAAATATTCACTTGATTGTGTCAGAGGTATATTTACTTAAGTTTCCCTAAAGAGGCAGATTCTGAAATAGACATTAAGGCTATTGCCATCAATGTACAGACAAAGAATATCTGAAAAATAAATATTACGAAAAAATTAATTAAACAATTTTGTTTTGCATATTTTGTTTGTGTTGGGATGCCGTATTTATTTCATTGTTGCATAGTCAGGTATTGTTTATGGGATCGGTTGTAGGATTTAGAAGAAATGTTAATTTTCTTTATTACGGCTGAGCTTGTTTTTATTATCGGAGATGTTTTTTTTAAAAAAAAACAATGGAACTTACTGAGAATTAGCGATTCATTCTAAATACATCTTATCTTTTGGTAAACATTGCCATTTTTCTCCACCACACAATGTATAAACATTGTTTTTATTAGCACAACATCAATGAAAATGAGCCTGACTATTTTGCAAAAATTTTATTTTATTTTAAACTTAATACCTTCAAAATCATTGTTATGCTGTCTTCTCTTGCAAAGGTGCGACTAGTTAGTTGTTAATAAATATCTTCACTATTTATATTAAAACATTTCTTATTTCTGACAAAAACTTGTTTTAGAGATCACCTTAATATCCATCCATCAGTCAATATATAACCATTGTTTTTATTAGTACAACATCAATGGAATTGAGCCTGACTTTTTTGCAACAACAAAACTTATAATTTTTTACATAATTAACTTTGTTTTATTTTAAAACTTAACACCTTCATAATCATTGCTATGCTATCTTCTCCTACAAATGCGCGACTAGTTAGTTGGTCATAAAATCTTCACTAATTACATTTAAACATTTTATTATATTCTGGCAAAAACTAGTTTTAGAGATCACCTAAACATCCAAAGGCGCACCTATTCACACATTTCTAAGTGCTTGTGGTTCCCAGCAAAATATTTGAATTTTTTTAAAAAAAAAGATTGAAGTTATTTGAAATTCAGTTGGGAAAAACCTATTTTTGCAGTTAATGGATAAAAAATGATATCCTTCAATTCCATATATGTTTTCTGTTTTTTTCCCTATATATGAATTTGTAAAAAAATTTAAAATAAACTGATTCTAGTGCAGAGTTAAAAGTCTGATTGAGATCAAAGAAAAAGAGTCGAATAATCAGAAAAGAATAGTTTTTTTATATTAAAATATGCAAACAAACTGACTGGCGTTTTGGATTAAGGTCCATATTCAAATATTAAATATTTAGAAGGGTTTAGGCAATAAATGTATTTATAATATATCTTAAAGAAATATAATTAATAAAAAATGTCCTGTTTTTAGGCTGTAGTTTTAGCCTAAAAATTTATTATTCCATCAGAAATTAATATAAGTAGTTCCACGTTATTTAAGGCTTTCTCTGGCTCCCTTTGTATGATTTCAAATTAAAATAAATATTACAACGTGGACTATATCGACTAATTCCTTCACTTTATATGAGATATGTGCAAATTTTTGGAAAATGTGGAAATAAGCGTGAGGTAAAAGATAAGTGGACCGAAGTACTCCATTTTCATACTTCATTTAATACTTATAAAAATATTGAAGAAAATCGAAGATTTATATCTAATTTTATGTGAAATCATAAAACTTCGATTGATTACATAGTCATATCAGATTTCTGGTTAAGAGAAATATTTAGACAAAGCAAGTTGTAAAGAATAGCCGACTTGTTTCGCAAGTTATGACAGATAAAAGTATTGAAAATTGTGATCCTTTGTGGGTTAGGTACCAGAAGGGGTTCGCAGATATATAACATCTTCACAACAGATCCTGTGTTAGTAAATATTTGGATGAGTGACATTTGAAGAGAGTTGGATGGTTATTTCGCTTTCTTTAAGCGGTTTGTTTTCACAATCATGAACCCTATGTGGGAGAGGTACCAGAAGAAATGGTCCAATTTCTACCATCTTTATAATAGATCTTGTGTTGGTGGAAATATTGAGATGTACCAAGTCTGAATGGAATCGGATATTTATTTCGCGTTTAGATAGATATTAAAAATTGCTACCCTTAGTGGGAGAGGTACCAAAAAGAAGTGGACCAATCTCTACCATCTTCGTACCAGACATTAGATTAATAAAAATATTGTGATGCACGTAATTTGAAGAGAACCGGATGCTTACTTCGGATTTTATAGCCGTTGTTTTTATTCAAAACTTTGACCCTTTATGGGGGAGGTACCAGAAGGAGTAGTCCCATCTCTAACATCATTATAACAGATATTGTGTTGATGGAAATATTTAGATGTGTCAAGTCTGAATGCCATCGGATGTTAATTTTGTGTTTTATGAGCTTCATGGATACTCAAAATTTTGACCCTTTATGGGGGAGGTACTTGATGAAGTGGACCGATATATTCCATCTTCACATCAGATTCTGGGTTAACAAAAGTGTTGTGATATGTGTAATTTGAAGACAATCGGACTATTACGTCACATTTTATAAGAGTTAAAATTATTCATTTTCATTAATTTTGGCCCCTTGTGGAGGAGGTATTTGATGGGGTGAAGTCACTGATTCAAATATTAGGATTTACAAAGTTGGAGCAAAATACCTTCTCTTTCTGTGCAATAAATTATTTTCTTTAAAAATGTTGACATTTTGTGGGGGAGGTACTAGAAAGAGTGGACCGATATTGCTGATCTCCGAACTCGATATAACTTTGAAAATAATATTACGATATACCAAGTTTGGATGAAATATGGTACTCCCCTCGAGAGTTATGGTGCGCATCAGCCAGACAGGCAGACGGACGGACAGCGCTAGATCGACTCCAAATGTACTGAAACGGATTTGGTCCAAAGATACCAAGGTTCTAAAACCGTTATTTCGTTTGGCTTTGAAATATGACTGTGGGCATAATAAAATTGATTAATAAAAACATAATCTGAGAGCATTTAGTTTATTGTGTAAATCATAATAGCCTTACATTTTTTAAACTTATCCCTTTGATAAAATCTCTTTGTCAAAAGGAATATTGTAAACATATGATTGCACATTAAAATCATTCTAAAATCAAAAATTATCTAACAAGCGATTTAAGGACTTGCACAGGAAGGAATAAACTTAAAGGAGTTTGTGTAAGATTATAAGAGGCTCGATAACCATCTGTATTGCCTTTGTACTGGATGTGCAATACTATTTCTTTGCCACTGCTCCATTGTGGCCATCGTTGAGTCTGGTGGCCTTTTATCACTAAATTTTTATCATCGTCCAGTGAAATTGTTTCCTCTCTACTAGAACCATCTACAAAAACGCTAGAGAATAGAAAATAAAATAAAAAATTAAAATATTCACATGATTGTGTCAGAGGTATATTTACTTAAGTTTCCCTAAAGAGGCAGATTCTGACATAGACATAAAGGTTATTGCCATCAATGTACAGACAAAGAATATCTGAAAAAAAAAATATTACGATCAAATTATTCAAACAAATTTATTTTGCATATTTTGTATGTGTTGGGATGCCGTCTTTATTTTGTTGTTGCAAAATAGTCAGTTATTGTTTATGGGAGCGGTTGTAGGATTTGGAAGAAATGTTAATTTTCTTTATTACGGCTGAGCTGGTTTTTATTGTCGAAGTTGTTTTTTCAATAACTACTAAATATTCCTCCGACAAAAAAAAAAGAAAAACAAATGAACTGACTTGTCTTTTGGTAAGCATTGCCATTTTTCTCCACCACACAATATATAACCATTGTTTTTATTAGCACAACATCAATGAAAATGAGCCTGAGTATTTGCAACAATTTTATTTTATTTTAAAACTTAATACCTTTAGAATCATCGCTATGATGTCTTCTCTTGTAAATGTGCGACTAGTTAGTTGTTCATAAATATCTTCACTATTTATATTAAAACATTGTTTATATTCTGGCAAAAACTTGTTTTGTTTTTATACCCTCTACCATAGTATGGAGGGTATATTAAGTTTGTCATTCCGTTAGTAAGTAAGACCCCACAAAGTATATATATTTTTGATCAGCATAAAATTCTATGTCGATTTATCAGTGTCCATCCGTCTATCCGTATGTGGAAATCACTCTAGCACCCGAACGAAATGAAGTAGGTTGATAAAATTTTACTCAAATGTGTATTATGTCTGCAGGACTGTTGGTATTGAAAATGGGCCATGTAGGTCCACGTCTTCGTATAGCCCCCATATAACGGTACCTCCCGATATGTGGTATTTTGATGACTTTAGCGTCATTATTTACCGGAATTGTTTCATATTTCGCATTGGAAGTTCGTAATGGATACTACAGCCTATGAAAGAAAATTGTATGTTCAGGTTCACGTCTTCGTATAGCCCCCATATAACGGCACCCCCCCCCCCCCCCCCCCCCGATATGAGGTATTTTGATGATTTTAACGACATTATTTACCGGATTTATTTCAAATTTTGTATTTGAAGTTCGTAATGAATACTTCATCCTATGCCAGAAAATTGTCTCTGCAGGATTATGACAAATCCCTGTGCAGGATTATGACCATAATATACGGCTACATTCGGCATTTTTAAGATTTTAACAGATTTTTTTACGGATTTTATATTTTTGAAAATTGTTAAATTTGTACCAAATGGTCCGGCCGAACTTACAGATTTTTTACTTGCTATTAGTACAACATCAATGGAATTGAGCCTGACTTTTTCGCAACAACAAAACTTACAATTTTTTACATAATTAACTCTGTTTTATTTTAAAACTTAACACCTTCATAATCATTGCTATGCTATCTTCTCCTACAAATGTGCGACTAGTTAGTTGGTCATAAAATCTTCACTAATTACATTTAAAAATTTTATTATATTCTGGCAAAAACTATTTTTGGAGATCACCTAAACATCCAAAGGCGCACCTATTCACACATTTCTAAGTGCTTGTGGTTCCCAGCAAAATATTTGAATTAAAAAAATAAAAGATTGAAATTATTTGAATTTTAGTTGGGAAAAACCTATTTTTGCAGTTAATGGATAAAACAATGATATCCTTCAATTCCATATATGTTTTCTGTTTTTTTCCCTATATATATAATTTGTAAAAAAATTGTAAAATAAACTAATTCTAGTGCAGAGTTAAAAGCCTGATTGAGATCAAAGAAAAAGAGTCGAATAATCAAAAAAGATGGCGCTCGGGTGAGTTTAAAGAAGTTTATTGGACAAAAATACGGAAATCTCTTTAAATGTATTATTTAGTTTTTTTTTTTATATTAAAGTTTTACTGCAAAATATGCAAACAAACTGACTGGCATTTTGGCCTAACTCAGGATTAAGGTCCATATTCAAATATTAAATATTTTGAAGGGTTTAGGCAATAAATGTATTTATAATATATCTCAAAGAAATGTAATTAATAAAAAATGTCCGGTTTTTATGCTAAAACTAGAATTTATTATTCCATCAGAAATGAATATAAGTAGTTCCACGTTATTTAAGGCTTTCTCTGGCTCCCTTTGTATGATTTCAAAGATATAAATATTACAACGTGGACTATATCGACTAATTCCTTCACTTTATATGAAATATGTGCAAAGTTTTGGAAATAAGCGTGAGGTAAAAGATAAGTGGACCGAAGTATTCCATTTTCATACTTCATTTAATACTTATAAAAATATTGGTATGTGCAAAATTTGAAGAAAATCGAACATTTATATCTAATTTTATGCGAAATCAAAAAATTTCACAATCATGAACCAGAGAGGTATCGGAAGATATGGTTCGATTTCTACCATCTTTATAATAGATCTTGTGTTGGTGGAAATATTGAGATGTACCAAGTCGCGTTTTATGATATTAAAAAATTGCTACCCTTTGTGGGAGAGGTACCAAAAAGGAGTGGACCAATCTCTACCGTCTTCACACCAGACCTTAGATTAATAAAAATATTGTGATGCAGGTAATTCGAAGAGAACCGGATGCTTACTTCGGATCTTATAGCCGTTGTTGTTATTCAAAACTTTGACCCTTTATGGTGGAGGTACCAGAAGGAGTAGGTTTATATGAAATCTGGTACTCCCCTCTAGAGTTATCAGTCGGAAGGACATTGCTAGGTTAACTCCAAATGTCCTGAAACGGATTTGGTCCAAAGATTAGACACGTTTTGGTTTTGATATATACCCTCTCCAGCCATATGACTGAGGGCATAATAAAATTGATTAATAAAAACATAACCTGAGAGCATTTAGTTTATTGTGTAAATCATAATAGCCTTACATATTTTAAACTTATCCCTTTGATAAAATCTCTTTGTCAAAAGGAATATTGTAGACATATGATTGCACATTAAAATCATTCTAAAATCAAAAATTATCTAACAAGCGATTTAAGGATTCGCACAGGAAGGAATGCTTTTAAAGGAGTTTGTGTAAGATTATAAGAGGCTCGATAACCATCTTTATTGCCTTTGTACTGGATGTGCAATACTATTTCTTTGCCACTGCTCCATTGTGGCCATCGTTGAATCTGGTGGCCTTTTATCACCAAATTTTTATCATCGTCCAGTGAAATTGTTTCCTCTCTAGTAGAACGATCTACAAAAACGCTAGAAAATAGAATAGAAAATAAAAAATTAAAATATTCACTTGATTGTGTCAGAGGTATATTTACTTAAGTTTCCCTAAAGAGGCAGATTCTGACATAGACATAAAGGTTATTGCCACCAATGTACAGACAAAGAATATCTGAAAAATAAATATTACGAAAAAATTAATTAAACAAATTTATTTTGCATATTTTGTTTGTGTTGGGATGCCGTATTTATTTCATTGTTGCATAGTCAGGTATTGTTTATGGGATCGGTTGTAGGATTTAGAAGAAATGTTAATTTTCTTTATTACGGCTGAGCTGGTTTTTATTATCGGAGATGTTAAAAAAAAAAAAAAACAATGGAACTTACTGAGAATTAGCGATTTATTCTAAATACATCTTATCCTTTGGTAAACATTGCCATTTTTCTCCACCACACAATGTATAAACATTGTTTTTATTAGCACAACATCAATGAAAATGAGCCTGACTATTTTGCAACAATTTTATTTTATTTTAAACTTAATACCTTCAAAATCATTGTTATGCTGTCTTCTCTTGCAAAGGTGCGACTAGTTAGTTGTTCATAAATATCTTCACTATTTATATTAAAACCTTTTTTATTTCTGACAAAAACTTGTTTTAGAGATCACCTTAATATCCATCCATCAGTCAATATATAACCATTGTTTTTATTAGTACAACATCAATGGAATTGAGCCTGACTTTTTGCAACAACAAAACTTATAATTTGTTATATAATTATTTTTGTTTTATTTTTAAATTTAACACCTTCATGGTGATAAAAATCTTCACTAATTACATTTAAACATTTTTTATATTCTGGCCAAACTAGTTTTGGAGATCACCCAAACATCCAAAGGCGCACCTATTCGCACATTTCTAAATGCTTGTGGTGCCCAGCAAAATATTTGAAATTTTGAAAAAAAGTTTGAAATTATTTGAAAAAGTTAGGAAAATCATATCAATCATGTATCGTATCAAGATGCGAAAATGGACAACATCGGCTTACGCCATCAAGTACCACTCCCAAAAAAGGGTCAAAATTTTGAATAATTATAACTCTTATAAAATGTGATGTAAGTGTCTATTCCGAAATAAGCCTCCGATTCTCTTCAAATTACACGCATAACAAAATTTTTATTAACCCAAGGTCTGGTGTGAGATTGGGATATATCGGTCCACTCCTACATTTTGCGTATCCATGAAGCTTATAAAATGCGAAAAAAAACATCCGTTTTCATTGAGGCACATCTCAGTATTTCCACAAACACAAGATCTGTTATAAATATGGTAGAGAGCGGACCATTCCTCCTGGCACCTCTCCTACAAAGGATCAAAGTTTTGAATAGCCAAAATGCTCAAAGAAAGCGAAATAAGCATCCAACTTTGTTCAAAAGTCATTCATCCAAACATTTTTGCTAACGCAAGATCTGTTGTGAAGATGATGAAAAAAGGCGCTCGGATGAGTTTTAAGCAAGTTTATTGGACAAAAATGCGTAAATCTCTTTAAATGTATTCTTTACATTCCACATTTATTTTATTTTAGACCTGTATAATAGTTTTTTTTTTTTGTATTAAAGTTTTACTGCAAAATATGCAAACATACTGATCGGCGTTTTGGATTAGGATCCGGATTAGGGCACATATTCAAATATTAAATATTTAGAAGGGACATATGTATTTTCAGATTTTATTTATATTATATCTTAATTAGAAAAAAATATCCTGTTTTTATGCTAAAACTACAACTCTTATTCGCTTCTTTATGGCCAGTTTACTCATCAATTTGAAGTCATATATTTTCTATTAATAAAAGTGATTAATCAGAACAAAACTTAATGAGAGTATTTAGTTTATAGTTAAAATCAATGTAGCCTTAAGTTATTTTTTTAATTATTCCTTTGATAACATCTGTTTGTTATGAACGTTGTAAACATGTGATTAAAATTACCCAGAACATGATTTTAAAACCCTTACAGGATAATGTGCAATGAAAGGATTTTGTGTAGTATATTTAGAGTCTGGATAAGCATCTTTATTGCTTTCGCTTTGTGTACGCAATACCATTTGCTTTTGGTCCATTTTTGGGCATTCCGCATCCTTGTTTCCTGAATCGCTACAAAATACAAAAAAAAAAATTATATATGTATATAAATATATATATATATATATATATATATATATATATATATATATATATATATATATATATATATATATATATATTACTACGGCATATTTACCTAGGTTGCCTCATAGAGGCAGATTCTGACGTAGACACTAAGAATATTGCCATTAATATACACACAAAGAATATCTGAAAATATTACGAAAGACAAAAATAGTCAAGTATTTTATGTGGGAGCGTTGATAAGATTTAGAACAAATGTTAGTTGCTTGTGGTTGGACATAAAAAGTTTTTGTCCTCGGTATAGTTGAAAAACTCCTTAGATAAATGTTCCCCTGATAAAAAAAAAACGAACTGACGAGGATTGGTGGCTCTTTCCAAAATTATGTCTTCTTCTTAATAACATTGTCACTTTTTTCCAACTGGTAAATATTTTAAAATTTTGTTTTATTTTTAAACTTAATACCTTCAAATTCATTGTTATTCTATCTTCTCTTAGAAATGTGCGACTAGTTGGTTCGTCATAAAAATCTTCACTATTTATATTAAAACAGTTTTTATATTCTGACAAAAACTAGTTTTAGAGATCACCTAAACATCCACATTTCTGAGTGCGTGTGGTATCCCAGCAAAATATTTGGTATCGAAAAAAAAAAAAACTTTGAAATCATTTTAAATTCAGTTGGTAAAACCTGCGCGAATCTACAATATTTGTAATATTTCTCGGTACCATAAAGGGAAAATCGGTTATCGTAGTAAATTTTTTTTACATTCCTGCAGTTTTGGAACACATCATGAATGTTTTTGTGGTCTTTGGACAATAAATTTTTAAATTTTAGGATAAAACAACCCTCTATCTCGTAAAATATTTTGTGGAATAACCCTATAATAAACGGAAATATTTTTCCAATACAAGAATTTTCAACGCCCAAAAAATGAACTTTCTCAGTTGGCACCATTGAAATCATGGTAATATCAAGAAGATAATGTAATTTCAAATAAGCATGTCCATCTCTGTCATTTTCTGTACTTTCCATTGTCAAATTTCATTAATAAAATGTTGTCAAATAAAAAATGTTGTCATTTATCTGACATTTACTCGAGACAGAACTTTACCAGTTTAAGATGTCTAGTCATAATGCCAAGATGCTTATGAAGAACTAAAGACTTCAAAAACCCATCAAAACAACTGTCGTCAACCATCTTAGCAATCGACAGCAAATAATCGATTTTACCTTTTAAGCCGATAAGTCAAAACTCGGCCTCTAAATCCCTATTGCCAATTGCCAAACGAACGAAAAAAACGACAGACGTGATACGGTCTGGCAAATTTCTTTAAGTTGATTGTCGTTAGAAGATTTGTCCAAAAAAAAACGAAGAAAATCCGTGTAAAATTGCAAACAAAACCAAGGCCAAGTTACCGAAAGCAAAGAAGAAAAAGCAAAAGCAAATATATCATTAAATCCTTGCTCAACTAACATAAAATACGTAAGCAATTAGAAATTAGTGCCCGTTGTCATAATTTACACAAAGCTAACGAAACGACAGAGAGAAAAAACCAACAAACAACAACAAATTGTGAAACTCCAATTGTTTGTGCATGTATTTGTGTTTTGTAGCTTGAAAAAAGGTAAATTATTGAACAGTGGTTATTTTCTCAAAAAAAAGTGTGAATTCTAATTGTTTGAATGAAAGAAAGCTAAAAAAATTAAAGGAAAATAGCGAATAAGCAGAAAAACGGTAATTTACAACAAAACCCAACCGCAAACAACAACAAAAATAAAAAGAAAGAAAACGAAACGAAGTATACGTAATTTGGTCATATCATATTGCAAAAGCAGAGAGAAAAAAGAAGTACAACAAAAACAACAACAGCATCAACTCTAATACCAACAACAACAACACTAAGCCACAACATTAACCCACCAGCACAGTGAGCAATAAAAAGAACAAGTGACGAATGGAGGGGACCTTTTAACAGCTTGAACTAAAACGTTTTTCTGTGCTGCTGCTATTGTTTATAAAACATTGTATGTGTGTCAGTGTGTTTGTTTTGTTGTTGCAAAACAAAAACCAGTGCAATTTTAAGAAACAAGAAATATTTAAAATATTTTTGTTATACGGGGCATTAAACCACCTAGAAATTATTACTCTCTTTAAGGTAAGTAGTTGCCAAATGTCACAATATGTATTTATTTACAGTTATATACTTCCTTTTTGGCGAATATTTTGTGTTTGTTTCTTGTGCGTTTCATGACAAATAATCTCTCGAGAGTTTTTTTCTTTTCTCTCTTGCCCGCTTTTTTTTTTGCAATCAATTGAGAACAAAGTTGCCACCTACACAAAACCACCCTGCAAAAATCCAATTGGAACTGTCATTGTGATATCATGTGTAAGCCATAAGAATTATTCTTTCGACCAAAGTAAAGTAATATTGTGCTAATTGTTTTATAAATATGAACTTTTTATTTATTTTAATTATTTTTTATATAGTTAGAAATGTCTTAAATATTGAAATGCGTGACGTCTGTCGGCGTTTTGCATGCAGCATCACGAAATACAGGTTTGTTTGTTTTTCATAGAGGAATTTAAATGGAACATTTATAATTGTTTTTTTTTCTATAGAAATGAGAGGCGAAAAAGAAAGATGAGGTCGGTATTTTGAGGCGTAGTTGATTTGTCATTGAGGATTTTAAAAGGCCTTGATCTAGCACAAATGATCAAATCTAAAGACTAGAGGTAGAACGTAGATAAGAACTTACCCGACTTCTTTCCTAATTTCGTGTGGTAGTCCAGGTAAAACCACCTGTAGAAGAAAGCAATATGCATGGGGAGTTTAACGTCACATGCCCAGGCAGCATCAACGACAACTGCAGCCAGAAATTCTTTGAGAGGAGATTTTGTTGAGTTTTTGTGGTAGCTATGCCGAGAGCCATTTTCAATCTTCAAAGGCCAAAATCATTCTATACCAAAATGTCCTTGCAGAAGTCATGTCAAGTCATCTAAATTCGAAAGACCTAACCAATGAGTTCTAACATTCGCATAAACTTCAAAATCCAGCCGAACTTATTCTTGGCTGGGTGTTCAAATTGTTTCCAATCAGTCCTAAATCTCCCAAAATCCACAATCTCAGCCGATTATGCTTTGCAGAGAAATAAGTAATTCTATGTATCACGATCAAAATCTATCATACCAGGCCGTTCCGTAGCAATAGTAAGGCCGGCTGGTAAAAAATGTATATTCTCTACATAAACTCAATGTTGGGTACTCAGAAAACTATTCTCCCGGCGACAGGCAATTGGGAACAAATCACTCGATTGTGTCTTCAAATTGTTTCCAGTCAGTCCTAAGTCTCCCAAGATGCACAATCTCAGCCTATTCTGTATATCGATTAGGCCTTGCAGAGAAGCAAGTAAATCAATGTATCACAATCAAAATCTGCTTAGCAGAATCCATCATACCAGGTCATTCTGTAGCAATATTAAGGCTGACTGTAGCTAGTAAGGCTCTACAGAAATTCAACGTTGGCGTTTAGCAGCAAAAAAAGTCCCAAACAGGAAAAATTGGATTTCAAAACCACTTGGAAAAATGTCATCAAACCCACTTTGCATCATACCCTGATTTTGCGTATACAGGGTGAGATGAAAAAACTGCAACCAACTTCAGACTGCTGTCATTTTTAAGTCACTCGTCCGACAGCTATTAAAATTAGTCCAGTGACAGCTCATTGCATTGTTTACAAGCCCACAAAAGCATTTTAGTGAAAATTTTCCAGAAAAAAAGCTCGACGTCAAGAATGTGGACAAAAGGAAACATCAACATCAGCAGAAATGGTTCGAACAGTAATGAAGCGACTTGATCGAAACCCGCGTCGCAGTGGCCGAAATATGGCAATATCCCATTCAGAAAATATTGAAAAATGAGCTCGGGGTAAAGCTATTGAAATCGCAAAAAATACAAGAACTTACACTGCAACTGAAAGATAATAGAATAAAAAGGGCTAAAGAGTTGCTTCGATTGGCCGAAAGTGGGGAACTGCCGAATTTGGCTTTCTCCGATGAGAAAACAAAACATTCGTTGTCCAGCAGTTTGTAAACAAACAAAATTATCGTGTTTACTTGCCGAAGAGGTCAGCTGAAAATGTGCACCTTCGAGTGGCCACCAGAACTCAAGCGCCGGCCATGGTGATAGTGTGGGCCGCCATAACAGCCGATGATGGCTCTTCGCTCGTATTAATCGACCGTGGCATCAGAATAAATAAATATTATCGCGAAAATATTCTGAAGGGTGTATTAAAGCCTTGGGCACGCAACATTTTGGCCGCAGATCTTGGGCATTCCAACAGGACTCAGTACCATCGCACTCAGCACGCGCCACCCAAGAATGTTTTCAACATGAGATTCCTCGTTTCATTTCCAGCGCACAATGGCCACCAAAATCTCCGGATACCAATCCGTTGCTCTGGAGAGCAAGGTCCCATACCACGTTGGGCGCCAAGGACACAGTAACAACGTTTTAAATTAAAGAAAAGATAATTGTGTATTCCCTAGCTTTTAGATGAGATGAACGACTTGATTGTCTATCCCCCTCTTTTTATGCAATGTTAGGATGATTAGATATCCAGATTATTTATGATGGCAATGCCAACTACATTGCTATTTTAAGTTAGTAGTATATTCAAACTATTTCCAGAAAAGTAGAAATCATAATACTTCTAAAGCATTACTGCGGAAAAATTGCATCCTTCACCGATTTTCATTGCATTTTTTTACCGCAAACTACCTTCTCTACATCTCCCATACCCATGTTGAACAATATATATATATAAGTACACCTGTTTTTCTTCGTTTACCTCCATAGCTGTAATTGCAATTGCAACAATCTAATCAATCATTTCAATTCAAATTAATTTTGTAATTTCCTATTACAAAACTAAACAGTTTTTGTTGCAGTGACAGGGTTAGTCTGACGGCGGACAGCAATGTTCAGCATTCCCATCATGTTTTTATGACAGCAATTTCTCCGCCATCAATGCATGTTTACTTACCCTTTTTCGATTTGCTATTTATTCCCGCCCCATTGCCCTGCCTGTCTGCCGCTCCATTGACAATAATTTCATTTTGTAAATTACTTCCTACAACCAAAACGAAATTGTTTAAATTGTGTGTTGAGAAGAAAACAAATATTGGGTAAGCAAAAACCTGTTGACTATTTGTTGATCAGCTGAGTGTTGTTGTTTTTTTTTTTTTTGTAAATGAATTAACAAAAGAAAAGTCACAACAACACGCATCAGCAAAATCAGTGCTGTAATAAAAGTTTCTCTAGCAATGAAAAAATTCAATTCAATTCAAATTTTCCCAATTTTATTGACTCATGTTTTGAATTTGTTTGGGTTTTTTTCTCTCTATCTCTCTCGTTTTTCCTTAGTTCCGTGTGATATCGGTCTTTATAATTATACTTCATTATTTTAATTAAAATCAACAAAAATATATAATTATGTTTCTTGATTCCCTGTTTATGGCGGCACCAGCTATCTAAGCATCGGTGCCCATCAAAATACCCATTGCGGCTGCGCTCTTCACATGGAATTAAAATTAGGTTAAAGATTTGACTTTTTTGAAAAAAAAAGCAGATAAAAAAATAAAATCATTTTAATGAGTGTTTTGTTTGCATACATTATGCGTAGATACATTGGTGTTCAAAATTATTGTACAGAATAAAAAAACGAATACAAGACCATTATAAGAATATTAGAACCCTTGTGGATATACAGGATGAGATAAAAAGCTACAACGCCCTAATTTTTACATTTTTTTAAATTTTATTGAAAGAAAGCAAAAATGTCGGAAATAGCATCAAATTTTAAAATAAGTTTAGATTTGTTCGAATTGGTCACCTTTGGCACGAATTATGGTCTTCAAACAGCCAATGAAACCGTCACACGCTGTCCGAATGTTGCTCTGCGGTAATTTGGCTCATTCTCGGCGAAGCGCTTTCTTGAGGTGATAAACACTTTGGCATTTTCTAGTGCCAACCTTGCTTCTCAATATACTCCAGACAGTCCAACGGATTGGTATCCGGAGATTTTGCTGGCCATTGTTCGCTGGAAATGAAGCGAGGTATCTCATTTTGTAACCATTCTTGGATGGCACGTGCTGAGTGCGATAGTGCTGAGTCCTGTTGGAATGTCCAAGGTCTGCGGCCAGAATGTTTGCGTGCCCAAGGCTTTAGTATACCCTCCAGAATATTTTCGCGATTATATTCGGCATTTATTCTGATGCCCCGGTCGATTTTTTATACCCTACACCATAAGGTGGTCAGGGTATTATGTCTTTGTGCATTTGTTTGTAACAGGCAAAAGGAAACGAGATAGACCCGTAGTTCCTTTTGATGATCTGCATAGAATCACATTCTGAGTCGATTTATGCATGTCCGTCCGTTCGTCTGTCCATGTATTTTTGTAAACAAAGTACAGTTCGCATTTATTGCCCTATCCAGATAAAATTTTGCACAAATCATTTGTTTGACCCAAGGACGAACCCTATTGAAATTGGAGATAATCGGTAAAATTTAGATTAGCCATAAAATTTCGATAGCCCATATATATCTTCGTCCGATTTACATTTTATTGTGCACTAAACGTTTAATATACGCCCGAATAGTATGGAATTTTGCACATACAAACAAATTAGGCCTGAAAATCAGAATGCCAAATTTGATCGAAATCGGTTCAGATATAGCTATAGCTTCCATAGATATTGTTCATCCGATTTGTTGTTGTAGCAGTAGTACATGTGTGTGTTTGTGTTCTGCTAATCTGGTTCCAGCTCCAGGTTTAGAAATTCGGCCACTTTAACGGTCTGTAGCCAGAGATCCTCTGGAGTGAGTTGGGTAGGTTTGGCTGAGCAATTAAAAAGGTGTAGCGTATTGTGCGGGCCTGTATCGCACGCCGGGCAGGCGTCACGCACATCTTCATCAATTCGTGCCCAATACGAATTGAGGCGACTACACCATCCTGAACGTAATTGCGCCAAAACTACCCTGGTTTGTCTACACAGCTGAAGTTCTTCGGCTGCAATGGATGGGGGGTGGACTCCGAGGACGGCATTCACTTTATAACTGCTAATAGCATCCGCGACTGCATCGGTGTGAATGCCACTCAGACCTGCCTGATAGGCTTCTTGATCTAGAGGCTCTCTCTTGTAGCGCTGAACCTCCCTCTCTAGATCATGTATGTCCTTCCTGACACGCCTGGGTGGGGGAGAGTTATCCACCATATGATGGTTGGGATGACTCTCACGGTAACACCCAAGCAGGTACTGCAACGAAAGCATATGATTATGCTGACGTAAGGGAAGGACTTTCGCCTCCTCATGTAGATGGGCCACTGATGTCATGAGGAGGCACCCTGTCGCAGTTCTCAGGGCAGCGTTCTGGCAGGTCTGGATATTCTTCCACTGCGTAGCACTAGTATTCGCAGACCACACTGGACCCGCATAGTTGACCACAGACCGACCTATCGCGTTATAAGAGGTCAACAAGGTTTCTTTGTCCGCACCCCAAGAGCTGCCGGCTAGCGCCTTGAGGACCTTGTTCCTACTTTTCATCTTGTCGCAGATAGCTGTGGCTTGCGCGGACGACTTGAACATGCTGTCGAACGTTACCCCAAAAATCTTGGGGTAGTTCGTGGTCGGTATTAGATTCCCCTCGACCTGAACATTCAGCTGTGTTCTCATCTCCGCAGACCATGTGGTAAAGAGTGTGGCCGTTGATTTCGTGGCGGATATTTTCATATAATTTTGGGGTAGCTCGTGGTCGGTATTATATTCCAACCAACCTGCACATTCAGCTCGGTTCTCAACTCCGCAGGCCATGTAGAAAAAGGTGTGGGTGTCGATTTCGCGAAATAGGTGTTCAATCTTACACATATATCATCAATCATGGATAATCTTACAGCAAATAAGAAGGTATCATCAGGGAAAATCAAACCTTTTTTATACCCTCCACCATACTATGGAGGTTATATTAATTTTGTCATTCCGTTTGTAACTTCTCGAAATATTCATGTCAGACCCAACAAAGTATATATATTCTTAATCGGCGTAAAATTCTAAGACGATTTAGCCATGTCCGTCTGTCTGTCTGTCAGGTAGGCAGGTTAAATTCGTAAATGGGCCATGTAGGTAACGGTACCTCCCGATATTCGGTATTTTGATGATTTTAGCGACATTATTCACCGGAATTGTTTCAAATTCGCATATGTCATCGACCACTGGACCCGACGCCATGATCGTACAATCATCCGCATACGTTACGATCTCAATGCCGTCTGGAGGGCGAGGAATTCCGGAAAGGTAGAGGTTACAGTTCCGGAGATATCACCCCGCCTTGGGGAACTCCCTGTTTCACTCTACGGGCTTTGGACTTCTTGTTCCGGAATTCCACGTACGACTGGCGTCCACACATATAGTTGATTATCCAACGTTTCAAACTTGGCCGGAGGGTAGTTCTCTGTACGTCCTCAAACAGTGTGGCATGATTGACAGTATCAAATGCCTTTGATAGGTCAACGGCTACCAACACTGTTCTGTCACACGGCCTCTTCTGGTTCAGTCCTCTACTAATATGTGTGGAAATGGCGTGTAATGCTGTTGTGGTAATATGTTGTGGACGGAATCCATGCTGGTGGTTGGCAACTGTATAGCTTCCTCTAATGCTGGGGAGGAGTAAAGCCTCAAGAGTCTTTGCTACTGGCGACAAAAGCGAAATCGGCCTGTACGATTCGCCTTTACTGGCATCCTTGCCTGGCTTCAGTAGCGGGACCACCCGGCCCATTTTCCAGGTTTCGGGCACTATGATATGTACATCCGATTTGTTATTTTTGTCCTCCGCAGCCGTAATATGCACTCTTTAACAACAATATTTGGGGAAACTTATCAAATACAGCTCAAAAATACACTTGCTAAATTTTATCGAGATCGGTTCTGATTTGGATATATTTCCCATATATAACTTCGTCCGATTTACCTTTTATTGTGCACCAAACGTCTAATATTTGCCAAAATGGGATGAAATTTGGCACTTATGACCGAATTGAGTCTAGAAGCTAGTATTTCAAATTTGATGAAGATCGGTTCAGATATAGCTATAGCTCCCATATATACTGTTCATCCGATTTGTTATATTTGTTACCCACAGCCGTAATATGCACTCCGTAACAACGATATTCAGGGACATATATAAAATACAGCTCAGAAATATCTTTGCCAAATTTTATCGAGATCGGTTCCGATTTCGATATAGCTCCCATATATATCTTTATCCGATTTCAAATTAATTGTGCACCAAATGCAATACAATACAAGTCAATACAAGTCCGAATTTAAAATATACAAATGCTTCGGCATATTAAATCCTTTGAACTTTAACTTATAACTATAATCATAGCGTGTATGATGGAATTCTCCCATAAAAACTTTTAATTGTTATGCGGAGCTCTACTACATTAGCAAAGTGGTGTAGGGTATCATAAAGGTACTGGTCTATATTTGCCGAATGGAATATTGCGATATGTTCGGCTCACGAGCCATTTTTCGCCATTGCCACGCGGGTTTCGATCAAGTCGCTTCTTTACTTTTCGAACCATTTCTGCTGATGCTGCTGTTTTCTTCCGTCTACTTCCTTGACGTCGGGCTACGCTACCCGTTTCACGGTAACGAGCGATGGTACGAGACACAAAAAATGTATTCAAATTTAAATGCTGGAGTACCCTAACGAAAGCCACTTGTGGTTTTCCAGTCAAATGTAGAGAAATCACACTATCACGCTTGGATTCCATCACGAATAACTTTTTTTCTGGAAAATTCGCAGCAAAATGCTTTTGTACGCTTGTAAACAATATAATGTGCTTTCACTGGAATAATTTTAACAGCTGTCGGATGAGTGGCTTAGAAATGACAGCAGTCTTAAGTTTTTTGCAGTTTTTTCATCTTACCCTGTAATTATTAGGGTTCTATGGGTTTCTCTCAGAAGACCTTTTGGTCTTCCATGAGAAGAAGACCTATTGGTCTTCCATGAGAAGAAGACCTATTGATCTTCCACTAGAAGACCTTTTGGTCTTTTATGAGAAGACCTATTGATCTTCCATGAGAAGACCTATTGGCCGTCCATGAGAAGACCTATTGGCCGTCTATGAGAAGACCTATTGGTCTTCTATGAGAGGACCTATTGTCCTTCTATGAGAAGACCTATTGGTCTTCTATGAGAAGACCTTTTCGAAACTCTATGCGAAATTCGTACCCGAAAAATCCGTTTAAAGTTCGTGCGAACGTCATGATGATGATTCAATTTCTAAACAAAATGACAAATACACATATTATTCGCTTGTGTTAATCCAACTAACAATTCTCAGCGATTTGGATCTTTTAATTTCCGTTTTGGCTGGTATTTCTGTGCCAAAAAAAAAAAAAAAAAAAAAAACAACGAGCAATAACCAAATTGAAATGGCTGACTGATGAACGGTTAACAATTCCAAATTGATATTCTTTTTTTTTTTTTTGGTATTGTTGTTGTTGTTGTTTTCTAACAACAAACCAAACTTGTTATTATTTGTTTGTATCACTTTTTGTTTTGGCTTTCTGTTACCCTTTTTTTCTACAGTCAATCCTGGCTATATCGAATTGGCTGTTTAAACAGCAAGGCACGCAGCGAATTCGTTAAAGCCACTTTCCAAGATTTTTGGCTGCCCTAATTGTTAGGGAGATGTCCTCAATGGGAAGAAAGCTGCGGATAAGTTGTTAAGATTTGGCTCCAAGGGAGTCTGTTTAGTTTTGTTTCACTGCATTAAATCGGAATTGGAATTCTTATTTTGCAAAATGATTTCATTTGCTTTAACACTTTTTTTGTTTTCTTTTAAAGAAAACGACTTGACTCACTCACCGCCATTCCGTTTTGACTGAACTTTAATTGAGCTAGAGAATGTTTTGAGTTACCATACTTAAAATAGTTTTAAAGTTAATTAGAATAAAGTCGGGTTAATATTTTTAATACAAAGTCGTAATTTTTAATGTTTCACTAATAGGGTTATAGTTTTGAAACTAAGATTATAATGGGTGATTTAATGAAATAGCACTGTGCGAAAAAAATGAGTAGTTTGTGAAAGTAGATTTCAAAAAATTTGACACACATATCGGTGTTTCCTATAGGGAAGCATCGATGTAGCCAGAAATGTCTTCCAGGGCGTTCCACGAATATTGCCAAAGAAAATAGCATTAATATTTCCCATGAATACATAGGTGTCGCAACATATCCGAAATCTGGCAGAGAAGTTCTCTTCATTTTTAGGGTTTGAAAAATATTCGAGTTAATATTCCTTGGAATCCTTTCACTTTAAATATATAGTGTTTTCGCCATTACTGCCGACAAACATCCGAGAAATACCAGCCAAAACGGAAATTAAAAGATCCAAATCGCTGACAGTTTTTAGTTGTATTAACCCAAGCGAATAATATGTATATCTGTCATTTTATTTAAAAATTGAATCATCATCATGACGTTCGCACGAAATTTAAGCGGATTTTGCGGGTACGAATTTCGCATTTTTGTCAAAAAAAACTTTTTTATGAAACAAGTTATCATTCATTAGTCGAACTATACAAGGGATATTTGATGCCCTTTTCTACAAATAAGTCCAAAAACACAATTAAGATGTGCTCGTATCGGATCAAAATATTCTATAAATTCTATACGTCTCAGTGTACACCAAATCTCCACAAAAAAAAACCTTGATTTATGGTTAAAGCCGCACATTGTCTTAGTATTTTTGTAAAATAAGACATAATTTCAGGTGGACGACATCAAAAGCGAAAATATTCTGCTTTAAATTTTACCATAAGTCGCCAAAGACATATTATCTGTATGTACACTATACAGGGTGAGATGAAAAAACTGCAACCAACTTCAGACTGCTGTCATTTCTAAGCCACCCGTCCGACAGCTGTTAAAATTATTCCAGTGATACCTTATTATATTGTTTACAAGCGTACAAAAGCATTCTGGTGAGAATTTTCCGGAAAAAATGTTATTCGTGATGGAATTCAAGTGGGATAGTGTGATTTCTTTATATTTGGCTGGAAAACCACAAGTGGCTGTCGTTAGAGAACTCCAGCAATTAAATGTGAACAAATCTTTTGTGTCTCGTACCATCGCTCGTTAAAGTGATGCAGATAGTGTTGCCCGACGTCAAGGAAGTGGTCAGAATAAACACCAAAATCAGCAGAAATGGTTCGAAAAATAAAGAAGCGACTTGATCGAAACCGCGTCGCAGTGGCCGAAAAATGGCTCGTGAGCTGAACATATCGCAATATTCCATTCGGCAGATATTGAAAAACGAGCTCGGGGTAAAGCCATTGAAATTCCAAAAAGCACAAGAACTTACACCGCAAGAGAAAGAAGATAGACTCAAAAGAGCTAAAAAGTTGCTTCGCTTGGCCGAAAGTGCTGAACTGACGAATTTGGTTTTCCCTGTCTCCGATGAGAAAACATTCGTTGTCCAGCATTTTGAAAACAAACAAAATAATCGTGTTTATTTGCCAAAAAGGTCAGCTTAAAATGTGCAGCTTCGGTTAGACACCAGAACTCAAGCGTCGGCCATGATGATGGTGTGGGCCGCCATAATAGCCGATGGTCTATCTCGACCGTGGCATCAGAATAAATGCCGAATATTATCACGAAAACATTCTAGAGGGTGTATTAATAAAGCCTTGGGCAAGCAAGTATTTTGGCCGCAGGCCTTGGACATTTCAACAGGACCCAGCACCATCGCACTCAGCACACGCCACCCAAGAAGAATGATTACAAAATGAAGTCCCTCGCTTCATTTCCAGCGCAAAATGGCCACCAAAATCTCCGGATACCTATCCGTTGCACTATTGTGTCTGGAATATTTTGGAAAGCAAGGTTGACACTGAAAAATACCAAAATGTCGATCACCTCAAGCCAGCGCTTCGCCGGGAATTGGCCAAAATACCGCTGAGCAACATATGGGCAGCGTGTGACGGTTTCATTGGCCATTTGAAGGCCATAATTCGTGCCAAATGTGACCAATTCGAACAAATCAAAAACTTATTCTAAAATTTGAAGCTATTTCCGACATATTTTTGCTTTCATTCAATAAAATTGAAAAAAAAAATATAAAATTATGGCGTTTGACTTTGTTGCAGGTTTTTATCTCACCCTGTAGACAATTCACCCTGTAGACAATTCCAGGGGGTAAAGTACTCAGATGGAGCTCCTTGTGTGAATTTTCAGACTATTCCATTGAAAAATGTGGCAAAAATCATAAAAATACCGAAATCGAGTGGTACACTTATATGGGGGCTATACGATATCTTGGACCTATATAGACAATTATTTTTCAGGGGGTAAAGTAGTCACGAGGAACTCCTTGTGTGGATTTTTAGCCAATTCCATTGAAAAATGTGGCAAAAATTATAAAAATACCGAATATCGGGAGGTGTGGTTATATGGCTATACGATATCCTGCACCTATATAGACAAATATTTTCAGGAGGTAAAGTAATCAAGAAGAACTCATTGTATAGCTTTTCAGACAATTCCATTGAAAATGTGGTTAAAATCTTCAAAATACCGAATATCGGGAGGTACAGTTATATGGGGGCTATACGATATCGTGGACCTATATAGACAATTATTTTTCAGGGGGTAAAGTAATCACGAAGAACTCATTGTGTAGCATTTTAGACAATTCCATTGAAAAATGTGGTTGAAATCATCAAAATACCGAATATCGGGAGGTATAGTTATATGGGGGCTATAGGATATCCTGCACATTTATAGAAAATTATTTTTCAGGGGGTAAAGTAATCACGAAGAACTCCTTGTGTAGCATTTCAGAAAAATCCATTGAAAAATGTGGTTAAAATAATCAAAATACCCAATATCGGTAGGTATACTTATATGGGGGCTATACGATGTCCTGCACCTATATAGACAATTATTTTTCAGGGGGTAAAGTAGTCACGCAGAACTCCTTGTGTAAGCCAATTCCATTGAAAAATGTGGTTAAAATCATCAAAATACCGAAAATCGGGAGGTACACTTATATGGGGGCTATATGATATCGTGGACCTATATAGGCAATTACTTTCCGGAGGGTAAAGTAATCACGAAGAACTCATTGTGTAGCATTTCAGACAATTCCATTGAAAAATGTGGTTAAAATCATCAAAATTCGGAATATCGGGAGTTACAGTTATATGGGGCCTATACGATATCCTGCACCTATATAGACAATTATTTTTCAGGGGGGTAAAGAAGTCACGAATAACCCCTTGTGGATTTTTAGGCAAATTCCATTGAAAAATGTGGCTAAAATCATTAAAATGCGGAATATCGGGAGGTACAGCTATATGGGGGCTATACGATATCCTGCACCAATATAGACAATTATTTTTCAGTGGGTAAAATACTCATAGATAACTACTTGTGTAGAATTTCAGACAATTCCATTGAAAAATGTGGTTAAAATCATCAAAATAGCGAATATCGGGGGGTACAGTTATATGGGGGCTATATCTATCATGGACCTATTTAGGCAATTATTTTTCAGGGCGTAAAGTAATCACGAAGACCTCCTTGTGTAGCATTTCAGACAATTCCATTAAAAATGTGGTTAAAATCATCAAAATACCAAATATCAGGGGCTATGCGATATTGTGGACCGATATAGGCCATCATCGAACTTGACCTGTCTGCAGACAAAAGACAGATTGGTGCAAAATTTTAGCTTTCTATCTTTATTTGTTTTGACTCTAGCGTGATTACAACAGACGAACGGTCGGACAGACTATTTCAGGTTGATCAAGAATAAAATTATTATTTCCATGAGTTACAAATGGAATGACGAACTTAATATAACCTCCTCCATACTATGTACGGTGGAGGGTATATAAAAAAAGCAAATAATTATAACACCTTTCTGGTAGGCAACGTGTTTTTTTTTTTTGCCCCGCCACCTACCATCCAAGGTGATTCAATAAAAACACAAAATGACACCATTTCTCTAAGAGCATCCTTGTTCCATAAATCATTGCATTAAAAATAATGTTTTTGCTTTTAACGGGTATAGGCTTTGTTGTTGTTATTTGTGTCATCATTATTATTGCAATGGGTTTGTTGTATGGAGTCGTCAGACCGTCCGTCCGTCCATTCCATGCTCCCCATAGAATTGTTGCTGGATTGCAGAAATGATGTGCTTTTCGCCTTTTTTTCCTACTCTTCTACTGCTTTGCTTGTTGCCATTAAAGAAATTAATTTGTTGGCGAGAATATAAAATGTTGCTCCTCTTGTGTGTGTGTGTGTGTGCCTCTGAGTGTTATTATATAAAATGCAAGTCTATAAACATAACACCCATCTGGCTGGCTCGTGCCTTGATTGCTTTGCTACGAAAACGTGACATGTTTGTCAAAAAGGAGGAAAAAAGAAACAAACTTTTTCCTTTAATTTCAAGTCACTTTTCCAATAGCAACTGCCTACATTTTTTTAAAGAAGGATATTTTACTTTTCTTTTAGAGGAGGGAGGGGGTGGTTCTTCCACATTTCGATCTCCCTGCTTCTTGATATTTTTTATTGCACTAAAATCCTTGAATGTCTCCTTTTGAAATAAGAATTCTGAACTCTATGGAAAGTGACAACTTTGTTAATGCCAATTAAATGCCAAAAGTCATGGAGCATTTTCTTCTCGTCTTGTCGTCTTTTCTTTTTTGTGAGTTCTCTTGTGTTTTGTGAATTGTGTGATAACGAACTTCCTTGAATTTAAACGATACATATGTATAAGGACCTGAAAAGGAACTTTCAAATTTGTGCTTGATATTATTTTAATTAGTACAAAAGTCTTAGAATGAAATAAAATGTCATAAGTCATCCTAAAATTATGCAGCATAATTCAACTTCAGCAGAAATGGTTCGAAAAGTAAAGAAGCGACTTGATTGAAACCCGCGTCGCAGTGGCCGAAAAATGACTCGTGAGCTGAATATATCGCAATATTCCATTCGGCAAACATTAAAAAATGAGCTCGGGGTAAAGCCGTTGAAATTTCAAAAAGTGCAAGAACTTACACCGCAAAAGAAAGAAAATAGACTCAAATGACCTAAAGAGGTGCTTCGCTTGTTGTCCTGCAGTTTTTAAACAAACAAAATGATGGTGTTTACTTGCCAAAGAGGTCAGCTAAAAATTTGCACCTTCCGTTGGCCACCAGAAGTCAAGCGCAGGCCATGGTGATGGTGTGGGCCGCCACCATCGGTCTCCGCTCGTATAAATCGATCGTGGTATCAGAATAAATGCCGAATATTATAGCGAAAATATTGTGGATGGCGTTTTAAAGCCTTGGTCACGCAAACATTTTGGCCGCAGACCTTGGACATTTCAACAGGACTCAGCACCATCGCACGAAAACTCATTCTAAAATTGTATGCTTTCATTCAAAAAATTTTTAAAAAAAATTTAAAAAGTATGCCGATTGACTTTGTTGCAGTCTTTTTTTATCTCCCTCTGTTGTATAGTGTTACCTTTCAGGTGCAGCTCCATAGAGCATGCTCTAAAATTCTGCAGATGATTGTTAAGAAAAAAGCAAACACTTTACAAACACACATCTTTCAAAACTTTTTTCCAAATTTACAAATATGAAAAACTCATTTGATTGGCAGGCAAGTGGTTCAGTCAATCGCAAATGACATTAAATGTGGTTTAAAGGACCCAATTACTTTCTTCATTGGAGAAATAAGAAAAAATATATACAGGGTTGTCCATATTCGACGGACCCATCTGGGGACGCCATAACTTTTGACAGAGATGTCACATCGCTTAATGACATACCGCGTTTGAAGCGTCAGTCCAAGCAGATTTTTACCATGAACCAATACACGCCACGCGCGCGCTCTGAAATAGTTGAAATTTACATTCAACAGAAGAAGTTAATCTAAGAACACCATTAAGCGTTTATACGAAAAATTTTCGACTGGTAAGGCTCTTTCTGATACGAAGAGGCCATATAAAAGTCGACCAAGGCGATCGGCCGAGAATATCGCTGCCGTACGAGCCAGTATTGAGATGTCCCCAGAACATCCCAAAAACGCCGTTTTCAGCAGTTGGACATGGCTCGCTCCACTTTACAATGGATTATTCGCATTGATTTGCATTCGTTCCCGTACAAAATTCAATTAACGCAAAGAATGTTGCCTGCGGACAAGCCTCGTCGATTGGAATGGGCCCAAAGGTCCGTCGAATATGGGCAACCCTGTAATAATAATTTCTCATGAAGTCCGATCTCTACCATCTTTATATCAGACCTTTTGTTGATAGAAAAATTGAGATGTGACAAGCTTGAATGAAATCGAATGTTAATTTCACTCTTTATGAGCTTCAAATTTTGAACCTTTGTGATGGAGGTACGAGAAGGAGTGCGCTGATATATCCCAACTTCACAGCAGATCTTGTATTAGTAGTAATAATTTGATATTCAAAATTGATATGAACTGGAAGCTTTTTCGGATTTGAAAACCGTTTTGGTTATTAAAAATTTTGACCCTTTGTGTGAGAGGTACCAGAAGGAATGGTCCGATCTCTACCATCTTTATAACAGATCTTTTGTTGATAGAAATATTGAAATATGCCAAGTCTGAATGGAATCGGATGTTAATTTCGTGTCTAATGAGCTTCATGGATATTCAAAATTTTGACCCTTTGTGGGGGAGGTACCAGAAGGAGTCGATCGATATATTCCATCTTCACACCAGATTTCGGGTTAACAAAATATTGAGATCTGTGTAATTTGAAGAGAACCGGATGCTTATTTTGGATTTTATTATCGTTTTGTTTATTTAAAATTGTAACCCTTTGCGGGGGAGGTACCAGAAGGAATGGTCGGATCTCTACCATCTTTATAACAGATCTTGTGTTGATGGAAATACTGAGATGTGTCGGATCCGAATGGAATCGAATGTTATTTTCGCTTTTTGTGACCCTTTGTGTGGGAGGTACTTGATTGAGTGGACCGCACCTGACCTAGCTCTAATGCAAACATTAGGATTTGCAAAGTTGGAGCAAAATCCGATTATCCGTTCTCTTTCTGTGCAGTAAATTATTTACTTTATTATTTAATTATTTACCAGAAGGAATGGACCGATATTGTCCATCTCCGAACTATGTTTGACAATAATATTACGATGTACCATGTTTGGATGAAATCAGGTACTCCCTTCGACAGTTGTCGTGCGCACCAGCCAGACGGACGGACGTACGGACAGACTGCTAGATAGACTCCAAATGTTCTGAAAAGGGTTTGGTCCAAAGGAACCTAGGGTCTAAAATCATTATTTCGATGAGGCACGTTTTCGCCGTATCAAATGATATATACCCTCTGTAGCCATATGGCTGAGGGTATATTAAAAATTGGATTTAACTGGAGCAGACCTTCGGTCACCCTTCCCTCACAGGATTAGGCAACTAGTCTATTTACTTAAAATTAACGTATCCTTTGTTTGCAAAAAAAAAAACGCACACACAATTTAAGGACATTGCCGAAAATTTGCATAATTACAAATGTTACCAAGCAGTCTGTTGTAAAATATTACCGAAACAATGACCTATCCTCGCCCCATACACACACACACACAAATCCAGTTTTGCGAAAAGTGGAACAAACTTAAAAAAAAAACACAAACGTTATGACAAAAACAATTTTATGACTGTTTACTGAGGCAAAAGGAAAAGCCACCATCAACAACACCAAACAAATTACATTAAATGAAAATTGCCGTCAAAACATGGAAATTCATTTCATAAAATTGTTTCAGTTTTTTTTTTGGTTTGTTTTGACTGTCGCAACGATACCCCGAACACACACAGGACGAATAAACTTTAAGTGGGTCTAGGAAATGGGGATATGGAAGGGAAAGAAAACAGAGAAAATGGCAACTAGGAGCAACCGAAGGCAAACCAATCCCTAGTTTGCAGGGAAATAAAACTATGGTGTGTTGTAGTTTTTCGCCTGGAGGTTCAGGGAGGTTATAAACCATTGTAGGAGCCATGTTATGGTCGGGTAACCAGCAGCGTCATTTTGTCTGTCAATGCCGTTGACATAAAGTTCGAAAGGGATGGAGGATTTTATTGATTATTCTGTTGTATGGTTTAGTTGCATGTCACGGTAGGGAGCCAACGGGTGGTTTGTTGTTGGTCATTCGGTGATTATTTCAAAATATCCTTGAAATATTATCCTTCCACTATTTACCTTGTCCATTTAACAGCAAAAAATGTCATTAAGAACTTTACCTTAACCCCCTCCCCCTTCGCCCACATCACTTCATAATTGTAATCATGCCCTAACCTAACTTTATGATGCATGTCGTCATACCTCCACTCTCACCCATACTTGAAGGCTGCGTTAACGTCCTCCGCTACTGCGTCTCTTCCTTCACCTGTTCTTTATTATTTTTATACCCTCCAACATAGTATGGAGGGTATATTATGTTGGTCATTCCGTTTGTAACACCTCGAAATATACCATTTAGACCCCATAAAGTAGATATGTATTCTTGATCAGCATAAAATTCTATGTCGATTTAGCGATGTCCGTCCGTCTGTCCGACTGTGGAAATCACTCTAGCTTCCAAACGAAGTTTCACAAAATTTTACTCAAATGTGTATTATGTCTGCAGGACTTTTGGTATTGAAAATGAGCCATGTAGGTCCACGTCTTCGTATATCCTCCATATAACGGTACCCCCCGGTATTCGGTATTTTTATGATTTTAGCGACATTATTTACCGGAATTGTTTCAAATTTGGTATTTGAAGTTCGTAATGGATACTACATCCTAAGACAGAAAATTATCTGTCCAAGTCCACGTCTTCGTATAGTCCCCATATAACGGTACCCCCCGATATTCGGAATTTTGATGATTTTAGCGACATTATTTACCGTAATTGATTCGAATTTCGTATTTGAACTTCGTAATGGATACTACAGCCTGAGACAGAAAATTGTCTATCCAGGTCCAGGTCTTCGTGGAGCCCCCATATAACGGTACCTCCCGATATTCGGTATTTTGATGATTTTAGCGACAGTATTTACAGGAATTGTTTAAAATTTCCCATTTGAAGTTCGTAATGGATACTACAGCCTATGACAGAAAATTGTCTGTGCAGGTCCACGTCTTCGTATAGCCCCCATATAACGGAACCTCCCGATATTCGGTATTTTGATGATTTTAGCGACATTATTTACCGGAATTATTTTAAATTTTGTATTTGACGTTCGTAATGGATACTACATCCTAAGACAGAAAATTGTCTGTTCAGGTCCACGTCTTCGTATAGCCCCTATTTAACGGTACCTCCCGATATTCGGTATTTCGATGATTTTAGCGACATTATTTACCGGAATTGTTTCAAATTTCGCATTTGAAGTTCGTAATGGATACTACAGCCTATGACAGAAAATTGTCTATGCAGGTCCACGTCTTCGTGTAGCCCCCATATAACGGCACCTCCCGATATTCAGTATTTTGATGATTTTAGCGACATTATTTACCAGAATTGTTTCAAATTTCGCATTTGAAGTTCGTAATGGATACTACAGCCTATGATAGAAAATTGTCTATGCAGGTCCACGTCTTCGTATAGCCACCATATAACGGTACCCCCCTGTATTCGGTATTTTGATGATTTTAGCGACATTATTTACCGGAATTGTTTCAAATTTCGCATTTGAAGTTCGTAATGGATGCTACAGCTAGCCTATGCCAGAAAATTGTCTGTGCAGGTCCACGTTTTATAACCCCCATGGTACCTCCCTATATTCGGTATTTTGATGATTTTAGCTACATTATAAACAGATTTTTTCAAGTTTCGCATTCGTCGTCGTACAGACCCTAATATACGGCTACATTCGGTATTTTTAAGATTTTAACAGAATTTTTAACGGATTTTATTTTTTTTTTTTTTGAAAATTGCCAAATTTGTACCAAATGCTGGAGGGTATTCAAAGTTCGACCCGGCCGAACTTACAGGCTTTTTTACTTGTTAAATTTGAAAAATAAACATGTGAATCATATGTCCAAAGGAATGAGTAATCTGAAATGGAAGGGGAGAAATTTCCACCTCCCTCCCCACACCTTGGTGGCAATGTATGTATGTGTGCGTGCGTGTGTGACACACAAACTTTGGCCAAAAGGATATGCATTTGGTAGCGAAACAACCAGCCACACTTCCTCATATGTTTGAATGACTTCAACTCTCACTCGCCACCATTAGAAATCCTCCATTTCTTTTGCTTTCAAGGCAAACAAATTGCTATGATTTGAGAGAGGGGGACATTTGAGCCTTCCTCTCCCCTTCTTCCTACTTTTTGGCCTCCTTTTTACGAAATCTAGTCCTTTTTGTTCTAATAAAAGTCATAAAATCTTGTATGTCAATATATTATTGTTTCGTTCGTTAGGTTATGTCTTTCCTTTCGATTCCATTTATCCCCCACCATTCGCACCAGTATTGGAACCAGAACAAAACATGCAATTAAATAATTTTTTGCGCATGCCCACCTTTTGCTTTGATGAACTCTTCTGAGTTTTCCTTTTTGTGACCACTTCGGCCCATGGTGAATTCAATGAACCCAGTTTCCAACTACACCACTAACGAGTGTGTGGTGAATTACACGGACATTGAGGCAATGTTGTTGAAATGTCAAAAGACATTTGATGTGACACGAGGCCATGAGGAGGAAGTTGGCGAACGACGACGAATCCTACTGACAAGGAAGAATAAACGAACGATTGCGATGACAGATTGACAGGCCTTTCCTTTGACATATGCGGAAATGATGATGACGACACAACGAAATAGGCAAAGCAATTATTTAATTGGGTTCATACGGGGTTCGGCGAATGTCGGGGGAAATGTTGGTTAAAAAAAAATAAAATAAAATAACAAAAACAATTATAAAAACATATACAGGGTGAGATAAAAAAAAGTAAAACGCCATAATTTTAAAATTTGTCAAAATTTTTTTGAATGAAAGCAAAAAAAGTCGGAAATAGCATCAAATTTTAGAATAAGTTTAGATTTGTTCGAATTGGTCACCTTTGGCACGAATTATGGCCTTCAAACGGCCAATGAAAACGTCATACGCTGCCCGAATGTTGATCTGCGGTATTTTGGCCCATTCCCGGCAAAGCGCTTGCTTGAGGTTATCGACACTTTGGTATTTTTTAGTGCCAACCTTGCTTTCCAAAATACTCCAGACACAATAGTCCAACGGATTGGTACGCGGAGATTTTGGTGGCCATTGTGCGCTGGAAATGAAGCGAGGAACCTCATTTTGTAAACATTCTTGAGTGGAGCGTGCTGACTGCGATCGTGCTGAGTCCTGTTGGAATGTCCAAGGTCTGCGGCCAGAATGTTTGCGTGCCCAAGGATTTAATATACCCTCCAGAATATTTTTGCGATAATATTCGGCATTTATTCTGATGCCACGGTCGATTAATATGAGCGGAGAGCGAACATCGGCTGTTATGGCAGCCCACACCATCACCATGGCCGGCGCTTGAGTTCTGGTGGCCCACCGATGGTGCACATTTTCAGCTGACCTCTTCCTTGGCAAGTAAACACGATCATTTTGTTTGTTTACAAACTGCTGGACATCGAATGTTTTCTCATCGAAAGAAAACCAAATTCGGCAGTTCACCACTTTTGACCAAGCGAAGCAACTCTTTAGCTCTTTTGAGTTGAGTCTATGAGTCTATTTTCTTTTGGTTGCGGTGTAAGTTCTTACACTTTTTGGAATTTCAATGGCTTTATCCCGAGCTCATTTGTAAATATTTGCCGAGTTGAATATTGTGATATGTTCAGTTCACGAGCCATTTTTCGGCCACTGCGATGCGGGTTTCGATCAAGTCGCTTCTTTATTTTTCGAACCATTTCTGCTAATGTTGCTGTTCTCTTCCGTCCACTTTCTTGACGTCGGGCTACGCCACCAGTACCACGGTAACGAGCGATGGTAGCGAGACACAAAAGATGGAGTGCTCAAACGATAGCCACTTGTGGTAAAGAAATCACACTATCACGAATAACTTTACTTCCGGATAATTCTCACCAAAATGCTTTTGTACGCTTGTAAACAATATAATGAGCTGCCACTCCACTCCTTCTTATACCTCCCCTACAAATGATCAAAATTTTGAATATCCATAAAGCTCATAAAATGCGAAATTTCGAAATTTTCATCTCCTTTAAATTATTCAATTGTAGAATTTAGGAATATCCTCTCCTGTTCATAGATTATTAATGATTTCCTCTGTTCTTCTTCAGTCTTCAAGGTGCCTTTTTGTAAAATATTTTATTTGTGGAGAGCACAAATAGCCTTCAGTGGTGGATTTTTTATGATATTTTCCCCTATACCTTTAATGTTCCGATATAAAACATTCAAAAATTAGCAGAAAAGTACGTCTAAATAGTCTAAAGTCCTGAGAAGACCTTTTAACGGTCTTCTCTAAACAGAAAAGTTTCGAACGTCTTTTGTAAAGAATATGAAGTGGGACTTCCGTCCGGTAACTTAGTAGAATTATTTTTGTTTTCAAACAATCTTAGAACAAGACAAACAACAGCAGCTGGTGTGGGCGAAATTCAGAACTTAAAGACGTTAGATATTGGGCGGCGCTCATGCGCACATTTCTTCAAGCTTCATTGAATATCAAATTTCTATTTCAATGACAACGAAATGTTTTTTTTTTTTTTTTTTTTTCAATGAATTTAACTGGTCTTATGCTGACATGTTCCAGCGTTTCGCTAATGAATTTAGGGAAAGACAATAATTATTTTTCTGCTTCTTTTGTTGCTGTTGACAACGGCAGTATATAATTAAATATGATTTAGTTTGACAGTCAAAATGACAGACTTGGGTTACAAATCGTTGCGACTTAAGCCAATTAAGTCCAGCAGGAAAGGAACAAAACGCGATCATTAAATGGAGTGTGATGTGTGAGACGGACGGCGACAATCCGGCACACGTTACCTTTTTTAATGAAGTTCAGTTTTGAATGAATTGAAAATGTCATCTGTATTTGATGGAATCAAGCCCTCCAGTTACGGGGCATGTGTTTGAAATCTGAAGAAGTCCAAGCCATTGATAATTACTCATATCAAAAAAAATGTTGTATACCCCCAGCCTTGAGTTATGATTTTTCTGACTGTTGATCCTTTATGGGAAGGTTCCTAAACAGTTGGCCAATATTGTCCACTTCGTATCTGACCTAAGTCTGATTAAATATTATAACGTGACAGATTTGGACGATATCGCCTACTTCCTATACTTTATATGAGATACATGGTGAGATTAAAAAACTGCAACAAAGTCAAACGCCATAAGCTGAGTGCAACGGTGATGAGTCCTGTTGGAATGTTCAAGGTCTGCGGCCAAAATGTTTGCGTGCCCAAGGCCCACCCTCCACAATATTTTCGGGATAATATTCGGCATTTATTCTGATGCCACAATCCATTAATACGAGCGGCGAGCGACCATCGGCTGTTATGACGGCCCACACCATCCCAATGGCCGGCGCTCGAGTTCCGGTGGCCAACCGATGGTGCTGGAGAACGAATGTTTTCTCATCCGAGAAAACTAAATTCGGCAATTCATCACATTCGGCCAAGCGAAGCAACTCTTTTGAGTCTATTTTCCTTCTGTTGCGGTGTAAGTTCTTGTACTTTTTGAAATTTCAATGGCTTTGCCTCGAGCTCATTTTTCAATATTTGCCGAATGGAATACTGCGATAAGTTCAGCTCACGAGCCATTTTTCCATTTTTCGGCCACTGCAACCCGGATTCGATCCAGTCGCTTCTTTACTTTTCGAACCATTTCTGCTGATTTTAACAGCCGTCGGACGAGTGTCTTATAAATGACAACATTCTGAAGTTGGTTGCAGTTTTTTCATCTCAGCCTGTATAAGTATTGCAAATTGTGACCCCTTGTGGGTGAGTTACCAGAAGAGGTTGGAAGATGTATATCATCTTCACACCAGATTTTGCGTTAGCAAAAATGTTTGGATGTGTGCAATTTGAAGAGAATCGGATGCTTATTTCGCTTTCTTTGAGCGTTTTGTTTATTCAAAACTGACCCCTTGTGGGGGGAGGTACCAGAAGAAATGGTCCGATCTCTACCATCTTTATCAGATCTTGTGTTGATTGAAATATTGAGATGTGGCAAGCCTGAATGGAATTGGATGTTAATTTCGCGCCTTATGAGCTTCATGGTCATTCAAAATTGTGACCCTTTGTGGGAGAGGTACCAGAAGGAGCAGATCTTGTGTTAGTAGGAATAATGGGATGTGTGAAATATGAAGAGAATCGGATGCTTATATCAGATTAAATAATTGTTTTGTTTTTAAAATCTTGGACCCTATGAGGGGGGATGTACCAGAAGAAATGGTCCGATCTCTACAATCTTTATAACAGATTTTGTGTTGATTGAAATATTGAGATGTGGCAAGCTTGAATAAAATCGGATGTCAATTTCGCGTTTTATGAGCTTCATGGATATTCAAAATTTTGACCCTTTGTGCGGGAGGTACCAGAAGGAGTGGACCGATATTGTCCATCTTAATACCAGACATTGGGTTAATATAAATATTGGGATGTGTGAAATTTGAAGACAATCGGACTCTTAAATCAAATTTTATGAGAGTTGTAATTATTCAAAATGTTGACCCTTTGTGGGGGAGGTCCCTGATGGAGTGGACCGATATTGTCCATTTTCGCACATGGCCTAGCACTGATGAAAATCGGATTATCCTTTCTTTTTCTGTGCAAAAAATATATATTTTTTAAAATGTCGACCATTTTTGGGGGAGGTGCCAGAAGGAGTGGACTGATATATCCCATCTTCACACCAGACCTTTGGTTAATAAAAATATTGTGATATGTGTAATTTGAAGACAATCGGACCCTAACATCATATTTTATAAGAGTTTTAATAATTCCAAATTTTGAATGTTTGTGGGGGAGGTACCAGAAGGAGTGGATCAATATATTCCATCTTAACACCAGACTTAGTATTAATAAAAATATTGGGATGTGCGAAATTTGAAGACAATCGGACACTTACATCGCATTTTATGGGAGTAATAATTATTCAAAATTTAGACCCTTGATGGAGTGAACCGATATTGCCCATTTTCACCCCTGACCTAGCACTGATGCAAATATTTGGATATGCAAAGTTGAAGCAAAATCGGATTATCCTTTCACTTTCGATGCAATAAAATATTTTTAAATAAATAAAATAAATATTTTCTTTGAAAATTTCGACCGTTTGTGGGAGACGTACACGGAGCAGTAGACCGATATTGCCCATCTCCGAACTCGATACAAGCTTGGTGATAATATTACGATGTACCAAGTTTGGACGAAATCGGATACTCCCTTTGAGAGTTATCGTGCATACCAGCCAGACAGAAAGACACAGTCGGACGGACGTACGGACATCGCTAGATCGACTCCAAATGTCCTGAAACGGATTTAGTTCAATGTAAAGTAAATACTTCCGGAACGATGCATAGTTAACTATCTCCTTCCCGATTAACTTCATAGCAACAAACAAGGAGCAGTTATGGCTCGTTTTTTTATTATCTATCATTCGCAATGGTCCAACACAACTGCATATTTTTCCCAGGGAAGTTATGGTACAATGACCTCCCTTCAGTTTCAGCTAAGTAATGCAGGTCATTGATGCGGATATGAAGGAATAAGAAAATAATTATATCATTAAAATTCTAAGTTTGGAAGTGAGGCAATGGAAGCGACGACGATACACATACATTTACAAAAATATCATTTTATAACCTCAACTTAATGCTTACCACGGGAGAGGATACATCATTTAATGCGACCTTGTTTTAAAGACTATATCGACTCTTCGGGCGGTTTAACATTCCACGATACAAACCCGTTTTAAGGGAGTTTTTAACCATAATTTGAACAGAGGACCAAATAATACCCCTTTAGCGGCTCGTATAAGAGTTAAAATTTTCGATCAAAACAATCCTAGTATTCGGCTGAAGCTAGTATCTTGAAATGTTGCGTGTGAGGGTCACTCTTGGTCAGAAGCTGTCAGATAAGGCTGGATTTTTGGAAATGCGCTTTAGAACGATACGAAAAGTATTTAGAGGTACTAAGTATGGTACCCTTTGTGTTTGGGGAAGCAGTGGAGCCAGAACTCTTAAATTTGGAATGACGGTCGCTGATGGAGTGTATGATGGATGTACCAAAGGGTTTTTGAAAATTCTCACTATAAGTGTACGAAAGGTACTAAAATGAACCACCAATGGTAACAACATTTCGTATCATATGAACGGTTGGAGCTAAAAACTTGAAATTTGAAATGAGAATCAAGGTTGAGGAGTAGAGACGATTTTAGGAGGTAACTTTGGACTAGTGTACCCATGTATACGAAAAGTACTAAACGTTGCTAAATTTGGTACAATTTCGATTTGGTGAACCGATAGAGCTGGAATTCTGAAATTTAGAAGTAGAATTACTATTGCTGTCTAGGACTAAGGAATATAAGTTGTTTTGGAAATTCGTACTTATGTGTACTTAATGGTACTAAATTTGGTAACATTTAAATTTTTGGGGAGATCCAATAGAGTTGGAATCCTGAAATATGGAAATAAGACTACTATGGCAATGTAGGATTCAGGTATGTAGATGATTATGGATATTCGTACTAATGACTACTAAATGGTACTAAATTTGGTCAAATTTAAATTTTTGGGGAGATCCAATAGAGGTTGAATCCTGAAAATTGGAAATATGATTACTATCGCATTGTAGGACTCAGGTATGTAGATAATTATGGAAATTCGCACTTATGAGTACTAAATGGTACTAAATTTGGTACAATTTTAATTTTCGGGGAGATCCAATAGAGGTTGAATCCTGATAATTGAAAATATGATTACTATGGCATTGTAGGACTCAGGTATGTAGATAATTATGGAAATTCGTACTTATGAGTACTAAGTGGTGCTATATTTGGTACAATTTAAATTTTGGGAGAACCAATAGAGTTGGAATCCTTAAATTTGGAAATAAGATTACTATGGCATTGTAGGACTCAGGTATGTAGATAATTATGGAAATTCGCACTTATGAGTACTAAATGGTACTAAATTTGGTACAATTTAATTTTTGGGAGGATCAATAGAGATGGAATCCTAAAATTTGAAAATAAGATTTCTATTGGACTTTGTGATGTAGGTAATTATGAAAATTTGTACTTTATAGTACTAGTACTAAAATAGTACTAAATTTGGTACAATTTGGATTTGGAAGAACCAATAGAGCTGGTACCTGAAAATTTGAAATAAAATCACTGTCGGAGTGTAGAATAGGGTTATGTAGGTGGTTTTGGAAATGTATACTAAAATGTACTAAATTTGGTACAATTTGGATTTAGGTGAACCGATAGAGCTGGCATTCCGAAATTTGGAATCAGATTTACTGCTGAAATGCAGTATTGATGCACCAAAGGGTTATTGGTAAATTCGAACTTCATAGTACTAGTTTAGATGAACCGGTAGAGCTGGAATTCTGAAATTTGGAATGACAGTCACTGATGAATTGCAGGATTGATGTACCAAAGAGTCATTGGAAATTCAAACTTTAAGGTAACGAAAAGTTCTAAAATGGTACTAAACTTCTAAAATGGTACCATTTGGCATTATGTGAGCGAGTACAGCTAAAAACTTGAAATTTAGTATGAGAATCTAGGTCGGGAGGTAAGTTTGATATATGAAGGTGGTTTTGGAAATGTCTACTAAGCACGCGAACTGTACTAAATGGTACTAAATTGGAAACATTTTGTTTTAAAGTTAACGTATGAAACAGGAATTTTGAAATTTTGTATTGCGATCCCTGTTGGTGGTAGATTTGTGAAAAAGAGGTCGTTTGGGAAATGTGTGCTACAAGTGCACAACAAGTACTAAATAGTACTATATTTGGTACAATTTGGTATTGGTAAATAGATAGTGCTTGCAGTTTGAAATTTTGTATTAGAGTCCCTGTTGGTGGTTGGTTTGTGCTAAAGAAGTGGTTCTGGAAATGTGTACTACAAGTGGACCAAAAGTACTAAATAGTACTATATTTGGTACAATTAGGTATTGGATGGATTTGGTACAATTAGGGTTAGGATAGTGCTTGTAATCTGAAATTTGTTATTAAGCGTTATGTGTAGCCTGAGGTGGTTTTGGAAAGTGTCTACTATGATTGTACGAAGAGTACTAAATGGTACTAAATTTGATATTGGGTGAAGGGATAGAGGTAAAATTCTGAAATTTAATATTTAGATTACAGATGGTATCCGTGTTTGAGATTTGGGCTGGTTTTGGAAATGTGTATCATAATTGTACGAAAAGTACCAAATGGTACTAAATTTGGTATTGAGTAAAGGAATAGAACTAGAATCCCTAAATTTGATATCGAAGTCTCCGTAAATATATGGAATTGAGATATAAAGGTGGTTTTAGAAATGTGTACTCTAATTGTACGAAAAATACTAAATGGTACTAAATTGAGTATTGGGTAAAGGGATAGTGCTAGAATTCCGATATTTCATATTGAGGTCTGTGTTGGTATCTGAGTTTGAAATACGAGGTGATTTTAGAAATGTGTATCATAATTGTACGAAAAGTGCCAAATGGTACTAAATTTGGTATTGGGTGAAGGGATAGAACTAGAACTCCGAAATTTGATATTGATGTCTCCGTAAATATGTGGAGTTGAGATAAAGGTGGTTTTAGAAATGTGTACTCTAATTGTACGAAAAGTATCAAATGGTACTAAATTTGATATTGAGTCAAGGGATAGAGGTAAAATTCTGAAATTTAATATTTAGACTACAGATGGTATCCCTGTTTGAGATTTTTTGGTTTTGGAAATGTGTATCATAATTGTACGAAAAGTACCAAATGGTACTAAATTTGATATTGGGTAAATGATACTAAATGGGTGAAGGGATAGTGCTAGAATTCCGATATTATATTGAGGTCTCTGATGGTGTCTGGAATTAAGATATGGAGGTGGTTTTTGGAAATGTGTACTATAATTGTACGAAAAGTACTAAGTGGTACTAAATTCGGTGTTGGGTAAAGGGATAGAACTGAAATCCTCAAATTTGATATTGTGGTCTCTGTTGGCATCTGGAATTGAGATATAGAGGTAATTGTACGAAAAGTACTAAATAGTACTAATTTTTAAACGTTGAGAGGAAAGCAGTGGACACATGCTAGTCTTTATCTTAATTTATAACCCTATTTTACAGATATTTTCTAAACATTTTTTTTTGCAAATTAAGCCTATGATGAGCTTGCGTGCTATTGCTTTACAGAACCTACACACCAGCGCTTATTGCAATTTATGAATCTTTTTTTATTTTTTGTATCTCCATACTTACCCACCCACCTTGGTATCAATGACGACATCATTCCAACCAATACCACCAACCTAACTCACCTCCACATTACTGCTGCCATATATTATCTCCCTCGCATGAAGTGCCATTGTTGTTTAAATGCACATTTGACTTCACTTGAATCCGTAAGCTGCTTCAGCTACTTCTCCGTCTGTCTCGCAGCAGTGTCGCCAATGGTAACATGTTTATGTTTTTTTCTTTTGCTTCACTGGCAGCTAATTCGCAATTCATTGCATTTAAGTTCCCTTTCGTCGTCTTCGCCGCTATGACATCATTCACATCTCATTAAACCTAGCGTTTCATTCCATTCATTCAATCGTCGTCACTGATCCTCCCATGGACGGACAAGACGTCTGTTTAGGCTGGAAATTTATGCAAAATGTCATCAGTAGTTGATCCCAACTTAAAAATAAACTGCTTGATTTTGTAGCTGTGTAATGCCTGTTTCCTCTTTCATACAGTCGGACGAAGATAGATAGTTAGATATACACACATATTCCAACACCCGGTCATCTTCCGTTGTGGATGGACCAGACAACCAATCAACTGTGTTTTTTTTTAGTTGTTGTTATTATTATTCAACTGAATTACCCTGTATGTCAATTCGCATGATATTTATGTCGAGTTAGACATTCGTTATCGGAGGAAAGGGACTAAGTCCAATTTTTAAATAAACAGTGTTTCGACGGAAATTACTCCTCTACTTTTTTTCTGAAAAGAGCTTTAAATGGTCTTCCGTAGATGGGATACCTATATGTTGTCTTTTATATAAAGAAGACTTCCGATAGGTATTCTTTATAACCGAATCCTTGAAAATCCCTTACCCATAACTCATAAACTGATTAAATTTCCATATAATAATTAAATTTTTCTTTTTTTTATTTTAGGTAAGATTTGATGTGATTTTAAATATTTCATGTAAGTACTTTCCGTAAAATAAGAATCAAAAACAAGAAAATAGTATTGGTCGGTTTTGCCGACAGATGTATACCCCAGCCTTGAGTTATGATCATTCAAACTGTTGACCCTTTATGGGGGAGGTGCCAGAAGGAGTGGACCGATCTAAGTTTGATAAAAATATTATGATGTACCAAGTTTGGACCAAATCGGATACTTCCTTTGTAAGCTATCGTGCACGCCTGCCAGACAGGCGGACGAATAGACGCTAGATCGACTCCAAATGTCCTGAAATTGATTTGGTCCAAAGAGACCTAGTGTCTAAATCCGTTATTTCGGCACGCTTTGGCCGTATCAAATGATATACACCCTCTGCAGCCATATGTTTGAGGGTAAAAAAAAACAATAATCGTACTAGGCTTAAATATTTTGCAAAACAAAAAATAAAATAAAAAATAAATAAATTAAAGTACTTGAAAACTATCAGTACTTTTATCCGACAGATGTATACCCTCAGATAATATTCGTTTATATAAATATATTTTGACTTGCGTTATGAGAGTACACATTTCTAAAACCACCTCATATCTCAATTTCCGATACCAACACAGACCTCAATATGAAAAATCGGAATTCTAGCATTATCCCTTCACCCAATACTCAATTTAGTACCATTTAGTATTTTTTCGTACAATTAGAGTACACATTTCTAAAACCACCTTTATATCTCAATTCCACATATTTACGAAGACCTCAATATCAAATTTCGGGATTCTAGATCTATCCCTTTAACCAATACCAAATTTAGTACCATTTAGTACTTTTTGTACAATTATGGTACACATTTCCAAAACCACCGCGAAATCTCAAACACACGGATACCATCAGTATTCTAAATATTAAATTTCTGAATTTTATCTTTATCCCTTCCCTCCAATATCAAATTTAATACCATTTAGTACTCTTCTTACAATTATAGTAGACTCTTTCCAAAACCACCTCCATATGTCCAGGCTACACATGAACAGCGACCCTTATACCACATTTCATTTCAGCACTATCTGCTCACCCAATACCAAATTGTACCAAATATAGTACTATTTAGTACTTTTTGTGCACTTGGAGACAATTTTCCAAAACCACACCTTTATCACAAAACTACCACCAATAGGGACCCCAATACAAAATTTAAAAAATTCCAGATTCATCTGTTCACCATAAACCAAACTGTTCCAAATTTCAGTACCATTTGGGACAGTACGCCCACTTAGTACGCATTCCCAAAATCGTTTTCATATGTCAAACTTCCTTTCCAACCTTGATTCTCATACCATATTTCAAGTTTTTAGCTTGATCCACTCACATAATACTAAATGGGGTCATTTTAGAATTTTCCTACCAATTTTGGGACTTTTCGTAACCCTTGTGTTCGAATTTTCCATAAACCCTTTGGTACATCTGCTCTACACTCCATACATCTAGTACGGAAAAAGCTGATATACGTAAAGAAGAAACGAAAAACTAATCCGATTTCCCTGAATATCGTTGTTACGGAGTGAATATTACGGCTGTGGGTAACAAATACTACAAATCGGATGAACAATATATATGGGAGCTATAGCTTTATCTGAACCGATCTTCACCAAATTTGACTGACTAGCTTCTAGACTCAATTCGGTCGTAAGTGCCAAATTTCATCCCATTTGGGCGAATATTAGACGTTTGGTGCACAATAATAGGTAAATCGGACGAAGTTGTATATGGGAGCTATATCCAAATCTGAACCGATTTTGATCAAATTTAGCAAAGGTATTTTTGAGCTGCATTTGATATATTTCCCCAAATATTGTTGTTACGGAGTGCATATTACGGCTGCGAAGGACAAAAATAACAAATCGGATGAACAATATATATGGGAGCTATAGCTATATCTGAACCGATTTCGATCAAATTTGGCATACTTATTTTCAGGCCTAATTTGATTGTATGTGCAATATTCCATACTATTCGGGCTAATATTACACGTTTGGTGCACAATAAAAGGCAAATCGGACGAAGATATATATGGAAGCTATATCTAAATTTTTACCGATTATCTCCAATTTCAATAAGGTTCGTCCTTGGGCCAAACAAATGATTTGTGCGAAATTGCATCTCAATCGGATAATAAATGCGACCTGCATTTTGTTCACAAGAATACATGGACAGACGGACGGACTGACATGCATAAATCAACTCAGAAAGTGATTCTATGGAGATCCTCAAAAGTAACTATGGGTCTATCTCGCTTCCTTCTCCTTACCACTATGTGGTGTAGGGTATAAAAACGCACAATCTATTGTTATCCCCAAGAAGATGTGGCAGACAGCAGTGAAGGCGACGACACATATGCTCATGAATACCCTATGGCTGCTGCTGTTGTTGTTCCTGTCACTTTTGTTTTAATTCCATATTTGTTTTTAGTCAACCAAATATAGAAAAACCCCCCCAATGCAACTTCTTATGTCATGACGTTCGACGATTGGTGGTTGCATGCAATGGCTGGGGACCCCAAAACGATCGATGTTCGATGTTTGTTGTTGCCTCTTGCCATATTGGCTTTTTAAAAGCCAGAAGCCAACGTTCAACGGCAAAAAAATAACACTTGGATTTTCTTTCTACGCATTCTGTATGAGATATATGACAATATCTTGCCTTGCCTTCTTCACTGCAGATCAGAGCCAATTTACGAAACAAAAAGCACGACAATCGCGCTGCAACAACATTCCATATTCATAGCGGTGTCTTATGTATTCACACAATTGGTATTACAACAATGCGTGTGTGCATCTTTTGGTGTTGTTTTGTTTACAACAAAAAAAGTTCTTCCACCCATTCGGCCCCCTCCTGCCTTCCCAACATAAACAGAAAGAGAAAAATTAATGAGCACCTATTTGTACTTTGTATTTTTATTTTGAACTCAACTCAACTCTCATGCATTTTATTTCCCCCAAAAAAGCAATTTTGTTGAATAAATTTAACGTCATTTAAATATATAATTTTGTACGTGCGTGTGTGTACATGTGTGTTAGCGGGCTCCAAGTAAGTATTTCATTTTTCTTTTGTTTATTTTGCTATTTCTTTTATTGACAAGAAATCGTCGAGTGTTGTGTGCCCCTTAACCATTCTCAATTCATATTTGACTTTGCTGCCTGGAGCTTAATTACATTTGAGAGAGGTTTATGTTGGAGCTTAAAATTCTCTGAGAGAGATATATATGGAAGGGAGAAGGAGAAATAAATTGTGAGAACGGTTTATTATGTCTAACAAAGAGTTGGGCCTTATTTTCATGTTCATTCTTCTTCTTAATATCACTTTGCTGACATCCTCTCAAGTCAGGGATGGAAACAATTCATTGTAATTAAAAAAAAATCCAGCATTAAATAAAAGGGTTTATATATTAATTTATCACTATTAGATTCAAACCTTTATGGGGGAGTTTCTGAAACAGTTGACCAATAGTGACCAATTCGTATCTGACCTACGACAGATATAAATATTATAACGCGCCAGATTTGGACTATATTAAGTATACTTTATATGAGATATATGCACATTTTTGGAAAATATGGAAATATGCTTGAGGTAGCAGATATGGCGGACCCCGAAGTATTCCATTTTCATACCTCATCTAACACAGATAAAAATATTGAATGGGTTAAAATTACAAGAAAATCGAACATTTATATACGATTTTATGCGAAATCATAAATTCCATATTCTTCTTTAGGTTTCTGGTGGATAGAAATATTTCGATATAGCAATGTAAAGTTTCGCAAGTTATGACAGATATAAGTATTGGAAATTGTGACACTTTGGGGTGAGATACCAGAAGCGGTTCACAGATATATATTATCTTCAAAACAGATCTTGTGTTAGCAAAAAATGTTGTTGTATGAAGAGTGTTGGATGCTTATTTCGTTTTTTGTGAGCGTTTTGTTTTTCAACATCTTGAACTCCATGTTGGGGAGGTACCGATCTCTACCATTTTTACAACAGATCTTGTATCGATGAAAATATTGAGGTACCATGTCTGAATGGGATCGGATGTTAATTTCGCGTTTTATGAGCTTCATGGATGTTCCCCTTTGTGGCGGATGTACCAGAAGGAGTGGACAAATATATCCCATTTTAATAGCAGATCTTGTGTTAGTTAAAATAATGGAATGTACGAAATATGAAGAGAACCGTGTACATATTTCGGATTTTATAATCGTGTTGGTTATTCAAAACTTTGAAGCTTTGTGGGGCAGATACCTAAAGGAATGGTCCGATCTCTACTATCTTTATAACAGATCCTGTATTAATAGAAATATCGCGATGTGACAATTCTGAATGGAATCGGATGTTAATTTCTCGTTTTATAAGCTTCAGAGATATTTAAAATATTGATCCTTTGTGGGGGAGGTACCTCAAAGGAGTAGACCGCTATTTCCATCTTCACACCAGACCTTGTGCTAATAAAAATATTGTGTTGTATGTAATTTGAAAACAATCGGACTCTTACATCACATTTTATAAGAGTTATAATTATTCAAAAATTTCACCCTTGTAGTGGATGTACTTAGAGGAGTGGACCGATATTGTCCATTCTCGCACCTGACATAGCGCTGATGTAAATATTATGATTTTCATAGTTGGATTATCTTTTCTCTTTCTGTGCAGTTAAATATAATTTTCAAAATTTTGACCTTTTGTGGGGGAGGAAACCGGAAGGAGTGAACCTCCGAACTCGATCTAAGTTTGACAATAATATTACGATATGGATCAAATCGGATACACCCTCCTTCGTGCGCACCAGCCTGACAGATAGACTGACGGACATCGCTAGATCGACCCCAAATGTCCTGAAACGGATTTGGTCAAAAGAAACCTAGGGTCTATTACTGCTATTTCGATGAGGCAGTTTTGGCCGTATTAAATGATATAGGGGGTATATACCATATGGCTGAGGGTTTAAAAAATTAATAATTATCTAAAACGGAAAATAGTCTAATAGGGCAAAAATAGTCTCATTGGGCAAATATTTAACGAAAAATGTCAAAATTTTTTTTTAAATTCTTGAAAAACGTTGAAATGAGTTCTCGAAGTCGAGTAGATCGGCTGCTGAGAGCCACCTGGTTAAAAAGACAAAACGAACTTTTCTTTGTCTACATTTTTATTTGTCTATTCTAATGTTGCCCCACAGTTTGATCAAACAATTTCATGGGGAAAATATATTTTCCGAATGTGAACACATCTCAAACATGTTTTCCCACAGCAGTATTTGACACTGTTTGGTGACTTTTTCAACAAATAAATTCTGCCAAATATTTGACTTTAATGTGAACATCAAATGAACTCTGTATGAATTTCACATTTTTTTTCAGTCAAATATGGAATAAATTTGGTTCAAATATTTGCCCAGTTTAACCGTAGCTTGAGTCGAACTTTTTTTTGTTTGACGACACTGATACTTTAACCAGAACCTTCTGTTTTGCAATCGGAAATGTATTCTCCGTTCCACCACCACTCTTCCTTTGGCTGTGTAATTTTTTTAGGAATAACAAATCATTTCCAAACTTCAGGTAATGTAAAAGGTTTTTTGGTTTACATTACCTTGTAATGAGTTATTCACACCATGTGGAGTATTCCATCATGTTTAAAAAAATATTTTTATGTTAAATTTTAACTATTTTGGTTTTAAGGATAATCGAATTCTGAACCATTGTAAAACATTCAAAACAACAACTCCCATCTCTGTACATTAAAACAATCGATATATTAAATGAAAATAGAGTGTTGCTTACCACTGAGACTTTGACCATGAGTGAGAGAGAGAGAGAGAGAGAGAGAGAGAGAGAACAAGTGGCAGAGAGTTCACCAAGAAAATATTCTGCAACATGTTTACCTTTCTTTTCTAAGCAAAAAAATAAAAACAATGAAAAGATATCATGTAGAGCACCATATGTTTGGGCTGGTTTATTGGCGCACATGGATGGATTTAATTTGAAATACAATGCCCTATTGTGTGTTATTGAATGAATGAAAGAACACCAAACACACAAAACAACTTTTGATCCAACCCCATTATTCCCTCCCACCCTAATGACGATGACAAACAAATAACACAAAAATAACTGGCTATGGTTGACTATTGTGAATGGTTGTTGCTCTCTCTCTCAATTAAGTGTTTATATTTCACTCTCTTCCCCTTTTTTCAACAAGGCATTCCCTTTGGATATCAATGAACACAAAAAAAGGGGGGTTATTCCATGTCAATGTAACCTCTATTTTGTTTTCTTTTTTGGTGGAGAGTAAAATTTATTGAGAGAGCACAGCAGAGCAGTGTATTGGATAATATTTTTGTAATTCATATGTTTGAGAGAGAGGTAGAAAAGGAGAAGAATTCGCGTCCCCTCCCGAATAAAATTATTGTTTTGTCAACCATTCACGATTTGTGTATCTATGCGTTAGCTTTTTTCGTGGGTTTTATTATTTTTTTTCTTCTTCGTTTGGAGCTGCTGCGGAACAACTGGCTGCCGTGAGTGCCGCTTTTAGTATTATTTTTGTTGTATATTACACGACCGTGTGTGTTGTTGTAGAGTAGTTTGTGTTCGTGTTGTGAACGGTACTGCGTTAAAGACGGATAAACAAGAAACGCGGACCACCAAAATATTTATTAAAACATCAAAAAACAAAAAATAAAACCAAAGAACACGGTGGTGGGGAAATAAAAAATAACAACAACAAAATACCAATTTATTAATAACAAATCATTTTCAAAGTAAAGTGAATTGTTTTAAATAAAAGTAATCCAAATATTTTAAACTTCCAAACACAAGAAGAGAGCCAAAGGAGAAATAAGAGGCGTGTATGTGCGGGAAAAATTAAGCTTGTTTCTTTGCCAAGTGTGTTCTATTGTAAAGAAAATTTAGAGTTTTTTAAACGAGAAATACAAGAAAACCAATTGTAAAAAAAAGTATTGGAAAAATTAATTGTTTTTCTATATTCACCACACCACTTACCATTTTGCCAACTACCAATAACACCACCATCACCACCTCGACCATAACCACCTCCAGTGCCATTACCCACAATCGCTTAATGTGGTTTACTGTTATGTTCTAGTGTTCGTTCTTTGCCTTTTCTGCTTCTTGTTCTTCTTCGTGTTTGTCCTATTCCAATTGCTGCCATTTCTGTGGCATGCAACACTGGTGTTGTACAACATACCATACCATACCACACCACAAATCTTACCACCACCATCAATTTGACGAGACAAGAAAAAAAATTCCAACTAGAAAATCGTTTGCATTCGTTCCAACGGACATACGGTCGGTCGGTCTGTCAGTCGGTCATACGTTTGCTGCTGGCTGGAGGATAGCTGTTTTGTATTCTCTTCTCTCTCGGCTCTCTCTCTGTTGTGTTGAATTTTATTTTGGTGTCTACTCTCAACAACACCCAACAGCAGCAGCAGCTACGTCGTCGTTGTCAAATAGAAACGAAGGAAAAGAAATGTGCATAGAATTTTTATGTTTTTAATTCCTCTTTTTTCCAGCAAAGTGAAAACAAAATGCTGCAATACATAATCATGTGGAAAATCTTGTGAAAAATTACGGAAATTGTGCTGCTGGAAAATTAACAAAAGAATTATAAATAAATTGTCCAAAAGAGTGACAAGGAAATCTCCAAAGGAAAAAATTAAAGAAAAATTGCAAAAAAATCTCTGAAAAAATACAAGGAAATCTTGTAAGAAAAAGTAAAAAAATCTAACAAAAATTAAAAAAATACAACAAATAAAATCCCATTGAAAAATCATTAAAAAATCCAAATAATTGCCATTACTTCAAAATCGTGTCAAGTGTTTGTTTCTGGTGCCCACATTACAAAAAAAACCGAGAAAAAAGATAATTGAGTTTTTTTCCTACGAAGAAAAAAACTACCTACAATTAAATTTTTTCTTCAATCTCCTCCCACAACAGATTTGTTGGGTTTTTTTTTATCTAAAGTTGCTGTTGTGTTTTTTTTTTATAACCTTCATTGGCAAGACATCTTCTATCTACCCCGAGTTACCAGCTTTGGCCTTAAAAAACATAAGCAACAACAACCAACAGATAAACGTAAAGGATTACCATTTCATTGGATTTACAATACGGATATTAAACCACAACAACAACAACATCATTTGGGAATATTAAAGGTTTGTAGACAATTTTTTGAAACCTCCTTTAAGAATTTTACTTTGGATGTTATCTCTGGTTTGGCTAGCCCCCCTCCCTTCCCTTGCTTGCAGAAAAATTTCCCAACATCTTTGGGGGAAATCGATTTTGTTGTTTCACTTGCTCTGCTTCTTCTTTTTCCGTTTAAGTGTTCTGTTTGCATCCATCTTCCCTCCCTGCCTCCCTTCTCCACCCCCACATTGCTGTGAGCATAAAAAATAGACACCTACTTTGGTGGAGGTCTGGCCTGGCATAGCTTTGCGAGGCATCCAAGTGAGTGCATATTACATAAATTGCCAATTATGTCAAACGAAATTTGAAATGTGAAAATTAGGATAATTTTTTTTTTAATTTTGGATTCTATTAAATTTTAACATGGATAAATTGAAAACAAAAATCTGACTTCTTCCTTATGAGATTTGAAAACTACTCAGACCAAGAAATGAAAGAGACCCTATGGGATTATCTGGAATATAATCTATTTTCAATCTCCACCATAGTATGGATGGGGTATTAAGTTCTGCAGGACTTTTGGTATGGAAAATTGGCTATATAGGTCCACATTTTGGTATAACACCCATATAACTGTACCTCAAGATATTCGGTATTTTGATGATTTGTGTCACACTTTTCACCAGAAATGTTTTAAATTTGGAATTTGAAGGTCTTTATGCGTATTTTAGCATTTGACATAAATTTGCATATATAGGTCCAGGTCTTCGGTACCTCCTTATATTTAATATTTTGATGATTTTAGCGACATTATCCTTCGGAATTGTTTAAAATTTCGTATTGTAAGTTTGCGACAGATCATCGTATTCGTATAACCCCCATATATGTGTACTTATAGGGGCATATGCGGCATTTTGATGATTTACAACGGATTTTTTTTTCGAAAATTTGCAAATTCCTTCCGATTGGTGGAGGGTATTCAAAGTTCGCCCGGCCAAACTTACAGCCTTTTTACTTGTTGTTGATTTATCGTTTATCAAAAAATATTTGATATAATTTTGTTAAAACAAAAAACGTGAATATATTTCATAATTATACCCTCCTTGACTTGTCATTCCGTTTGTAACTCCTCGAAATACTCATGTCAGACCCAACAAAGTATATATATATATTCTTGATCAGCGTAAAATTCTTTAACGATGTCCGTCTGTCTGTTGTAATCACGCTATCTTTCGAACAAATTGAGATAGAAGGTTAAAATTTTGCACACATGTTTATTTTGCCAGTAGGCAGGTTAAGTTCTTAAATGAGCAATGTAGGTCCACGTTTTCATATAGCCCCCATATAACGGTACCTCCCGATATTCGGTATTTTGATGATTTTAGCGACATTATTCACCGGAATTACAGCCTAAGAGAAAAAATTGTTCTTGCAGATCCATGTCTTCGTATAGCCCCATATAACCATACCTCCCCCTATACGGTATTTTAATGATTTTAGCGACATTATTCACCGGAATTGTTTCATATTTGGCATTTGAAGTTCGTAATGGATTCTACAGCCTAAGAGAGAAAATTGTTCTTGCAGATCCACGTCTTCGTATATCCTCCATATAACGGTACCTCCCTATATTCGGTATTTTGATTATTTTAGCGACATTATTCACCGGAATTGTTTCAAATTTGATATTTTATGTTCGTAATGAATGCTACAGCCTATGACAGAAAATTGTCTGTGCAGGTCCACGTTTTCATATAGCCCCCCATATAACGGTACCTCCCGATATTCGGTATTTTATTGATTTTAGCGACATTATTCACCGGAATTGTTTCAAATTTGGCATTTAAAGTTGGAAATGCATACTACAGCCTGAGACAGAAATTTGTCTATGCAGGTCCACGTTTTCATATAGCCCTCATATAACGGTACCTCCCGATATTCCGTATTTTAATGATTTTAGCGACATTATGCACCGGAATATTTTTCAAATTTGGTATTTGAAGCTCCTAGTGGATTCTACAGCCTAAGAGGGAAAATTGTTGTTGCAGGTCCACGTCTTCGTATAGCCCCCTACAACGGTACCTCCCGATATTCGGTATTTTCTTGATTTTAGCGACATTATTCACCTGAATTGTTTTAAATTTGGCATTTAAAGTTCGAAATGCATACTACAGCCTGAGACAGAAAATTGTCTATGCAGGTCCACGTTTTCATATAGCCCTCATATAACGGTACCTCCCTATATTCGGTATTTTGATGATTTTAGCGACATTATTCACCGGAATTCTTTTAAATTTGGTATTTGATTTTCGTAATGGATGCTACAGCCTATGACAGGAGATTGCCTGTGCAGGTCCACGTCTTCGTATTGCCCCTCCTACAACGGTACCTCCCAATATTTGGTATTTTGATGATTTTAGCGTCATTATTCACCGCAATAGTTTCAAATTTGGTATTTGATGTTCGTAATGGATGCTACAGCCTATGACAGGAGATTGACTGTGCAGCTCCACGTCTTCGTATTGCCCCTCCTACAACGGTACCTCCAAATATTCGGTATTTTGGTGATTTTAGCGTCATTATTCACCGTAATAGTCTCAAATTACGAGTTCGTAACTACAGTCTGTGACAGAAAATTGTCTATGCAGGTCCAGGTCTTCGTATAGGCCCCATATATCAGTACCTCCTTATTTTCGGTATTTTGACGATTTTAGGTACAATACTCACCGAAATTGTTTGAGATGTCGTATTTGAAGTTCGTAATGGAAGCTACAACCTTTGACAGAAAATTTTCTATGCAGGTCCAGGTCTTCGTATAGCTCCGATATAACGGTACCTCCCTATATACGATATTTTGATGATATTAGCTATATTATTCACCGTTTATTTCAAATTTCGAATTTGAATATGGTAATGGCTTATGACAAACAATGCCCATGTATGTTGGGGTCCACGTCGTATGGACCCCAATAAAACGGCTATATTCGGTATTTTTAAGATGTTAGCAGAATTTTTGGCGAATGTTATCTTTTTCGAAAATTTCCAAATTCGTTCTAAATGGTGGAGGGTATTCAATATTCTGTATTTTTTACTTGCCTTTGTATTTGAATATTTGATTTTTTTTTCGATTCAGAAAATGTCGATAGAAGAAATATTCTACACCACATAGTAGAGTAAATCAGAATATAGCCATGTTTAAGAGTTTTTAAGGAAATTACTTTTGAAGAAGTAGAAGAAGTTTTATTCTCTATGGGATAACAAGTAACCATTATCCGAAAATTAAAAAAAAAAAACAAGAATTCGCAAGAAATGAAAATTGTCCTCTCTATTTAGATCACCTTGCGCTGTAAACTTTTAAAACGATTTTTAGCTCTACTTTTATAATCTCCTGGATTTTTCCTGTAATTATGGAAAAACGATGAATTCTGTTGCAACATCGAAGATACCAGATATTTTAATGGTAATCGTCAATTAAATGCTTGCGATAATCGGTTGCGGTGCTCAGAAATAAAATAACCTAGCGTCTTTCCGTTACCATTTTCTATTCAATTCAATAATTTCTTTTCAACGTCTTTATTTCTTCTTATGCTTTGCTGTGCAGTTGCTTTTACAAAAATTTAGGTTGCAGCTAATTGCCAAAGCTTTTGTATCTACACAGTGATTTGGAATGGTTATATCCTGGCCAAAATTCTATAACGTTTTGAATTGATAACAATTTTCAAAATAAACCCATGATCGCTAATAGTTTTCGAGAAATGACTTTTTCTAGAAACCTACAAAAATTACCCCGGTTTCCAAAGGTGGCAAAAAGGCTGTCGTTCGGAGCAAACCCTAAAATATGCAATCTAAATTTTTTGATTTTAGTATATTTTCTATGGAAACTCATAAATATTACAAAAATCTCTAATGACCAAAAATCAGATCCCTCCCAAGAAAATCGATTTTTGCACCACTGTGCCTTCTATCTGTGGTTGTCATAATTGGCCCACATAAAATTGCCATGTATGCATATACATTCATTCAAATGTATGTAAATGTGTGCCTAACAACAATGACAAGAAATACACTTATTTGCGGTTCTCTTTAAGACGTTTTCTTGTAAAACTACATTGGCAAGCACATAGTTTTGTGTACAAATTCATTCAAATCGTTCATTCATTCATTCACACACAACTCGGAATTGTCTCTATGCTAATCAGTCACAAAGTCCGCCAGCCATACCCTAAAAAACCAATAACCAAAGTTTTGTGGTGGACCACCACCACAATATATGTTGTCTACCTTGAGGTTAGTTTTTTCTATTTGGTGGTTATGGTGATCCTTTCCGACAATTCAGTCATTAAGAATTTATTTCATTGAGGTCCGCCAGTTTGTTGATATGTTGGGGGAAGTTCGAAATGGGAAACTAATCCCGTTGACACACCTTTTTTATAAAATTGTCAATTACAAAAACATATTTGACTAGCAAGAGTCCGATACTTCGTCAGCGAAAAGTTCACCTTAAAATTTTAAATTCGTTTCAACAGTTTCTGATAGGCCTTTTTAGTACTCAAAATTTTAGAATTTGTTCAGTTTGACACAATTTTTCAATCAAAACTTCAATCGTACTAAATTTTAAGACTTTCAAGGTTTCATATTCCTTTTATTCCTTTTTCGGAAAGAATAGCACGATTTTCCTTTTTTTTACAAGCCCATTACCAGCAGGGACCTCAATACAAAATTTCAAAATTCAAGCTTCATACGTTCACCCTAAAGGAAACTGTTCGAAATTTAGCACCTACCATTTAGTACACTTAGTACACATTTCCAAAACCGCCTTCACAGCAAATTTCAAGTTCAATCCGTTCAAGTAATAGCCAGTTTAGTAATATTTTAGAACTTTTCGTAACGTAAGATCGAATTTTCAAAAATCCATCCATCCAACCTACACTCCACCAGTGACTCTCATTTCAAATTTATAGCTCATTCCGTTTGTCCAATACAAAGTATTCAATTTTAGTTCATTCATAACGTTTCCGCATCTCATCCAACAATTGTGGTTTATTGTTACCACGTACTTCCTATATAAAACTATTTAAAGCGATTTCAACTTCGGCTGGGCCAATTTTTTATATAAATTTTGGACTTTCATTATCATGCCTGCGTATACCTAGGTGAATTTTTGAAAACACCTTCATATACCCGAAGATCAGAAGGCTACTCTATTTTGAATTATATTTAGTGAGACATGACCAGAATTTTGGCGTTTCCGGGGAATATTTCGAGGTGTTGCAAACGGAATGGCATACAGGGTGAGATAAAAAAAAAAAAAAACTGCAACAAACGCCATAATTTTTACATTTTTTTTAAATTTTATTGAATGAAAGCTAATAATGTCGGAAAAAACATCAAATTTTAGAATAAATTTAGATTTGTTCGAATTGATCACCTTTGGCACGAATTATGGTCTTCAAACAGCCAATGAAACCGTCACACGCTGCCCAAATGTTGCTCTGCGATATTTTGGCCCATTCCCGGCGAAGCCCTTGCTTGAGGTGATCGACACTTAGGTATTTTTTAGTTCCAACCTTGCTTTCAAAAATACTTCGCACACAATAGTCCAACGGATTGGTATCCAGAGATTTTGGTGTCCATTGTTCGCTGGAAATGAAGCGAAGAATCTCATTTTGTAACCATTCTTGGGCGGCGCGTGCTGAGATGAGAGATGATTTTAGAGACATTTTTTTTCTGAATTGTTTCCAATTTCGTATTTGAAGTTCCTAATAGACACTACTAATATTTCGTATGCAGGTCCTGGTCTTTATATAGCGCCCATAAAATGGTTTTCATATAAACGGTAATTTTCGACACAATTTTCTTAACATACAATTTTCTCTTTCCAAATGGTGGAGGGCATTACTGGTATTTGAGTTGTTACTGTTTCCTTTATCATCCCCAACCAAAAAAAAAAAAAAAAAAAAACAGTAAAGAAAGTCCTAAAGTTGGGCGGGGCCGACTTTATGATACCCTACACCACTTAGCTAATTTAGTAGAGCTCCACATAACAATTAAAAGTTTTTATGGGCGAATTTAATCACACACGCTATGATTATAATTATTATTTAAAGTTCTAAGGACTAAATATGCCGAAGTATTTGTATCTTTTGAATTCGGATTTGTATTGCCAATTTGATATATATATGGGAGCTATATCCAAATCTGAACCGATCTCGATAAAATTTGGCAAATATATTTCTTAGCTGTATTTGATATATTTCCCTAAATATCGTTGTTACGGAATGCATATTACGGCTGTGGGTAACAAATATAACAAATCGGATAAACAATATATATGGGAGCTATAGCTCTATCTGAACCGATCTTCACCAAATTTGGCATACTAGCTTCTAGACTCAATTCGGCCGTATGTGCCAAATTCCATCCCATTTGGGCAAATATTAGACGTTTGGTGCACAATAACAAGTAAATCGGACGAAGTTATATATGGGAGCTATATCTAAATCTGAACCGATCTCGATAAAATTTAGTATTTCTGAGCTGTATTTGCTATATTTCCCCAAATATTGTTGTTACAGAGTGCATATAACGGCTACGGAGGACTAAAATAACAAATCGGATGCACAATATATATGGGAGCTATAGCTATATCTGAACCGATTTCGATCAAATTTGACATACTTATTTTCAGGCCTAATTTGGTTGTATGTGTAAAATTCCATACAATTCGGGTTGATATTACACGTTTGTTGCAGAATAAAAGGCAAATCGGACGAAGATATATATGGGAGTTATATCTAAATTTTGACCGATTATCTCCAATTTCAATAGGGTTCGTCATTGGGCCAAACAAATGATTTGTGCAAAATTTCATCTGGATCGGGCAATAAATGCGAACTGTACTTTGTTTACAAAAATACAGGGACAGACGGGCGGTCTGACATGCATGTGATTCTAGGCAGTTCATCAAAAGAAACTATGGGTCTATCTCGTTTCCATTTGCCTGTTACAGACAAATGCACAAAGAGATAATACCCTGACCACCTTGTGGTGTAGGGTATAAAAATCAACCCGCATAGACATTTAATACTTCTAAAGTCGTTGTATGTGGGTGGATCATCGGCTCATTCGATACAAATCGAAGTACCTCAATCGCAAACTCATTCAAGCTTTTTGCTTTGTTTGGTGTTATTGCTGTTTAAGATGAGACAGTGAATTTAATTACATTCATATTTAAACAAAAAAAAAAAAATAGTACCCATTTACATTGCGAAAACACCATGAAACTCTGACACACCAACAGCACCATTTTTTATTTTTTTTTTTTTTAATTTATGCCAATGACGTGTAAACAATGTTTTTTTTAATCCCAATTTTGCCTTAACAATTATTTTCATAGATTTTCGCACTTTATGCAAAAAAAGCAGAAAACAAATGAAAAAAAAAATACTCATCAACTCAATTTTCATTATGTATAATTAAATATTATTAAAATTTATTGGCAAAGACGAAAAGTTGAAAAACAGCAGCAACAATCACCACCGCAACATAGCCAACCACAGCAGCAGCAGCAGCAGTCGTCTAACCAAATTATGCTTTGGAAAATGAAAATTACCACAGAAATGTTATTGTTGTTGGCTGTTTGTTTTGCATGCCTAAAACCAAAGTGTGATGAAACATCTGTCGATGAGAGAAGAAACAAAAAAAAAACGAAACAAGTTAAACAGCAATAACAACAACACTACTTGTGCGAAAATCGAAACACCTTAATAGGTGCAACTCATCGTTTGGATGATCATCGTTGCTCTGGGAATGATGAAAATGGTGATGTTCTTTTTTTCATTTCAATATCATTTATGGTAATTTGTTTAAACGAGTTTTATTTTAATTTTTTTTTATTTGAATATTTCTTATTGCAAAGAAATTACAAATTGAACCAATGCGAATTGTAAATGTAATAGTTTGAATTACAATTAAAATTCTTGCATTTCAACTGAAATATATAATTCGAATTACAAGTCGATAATTCTCAAATTACAATAAAAATGTTTTGACCTTGAAAAACATACTTAAATATCTAAAATCTTTGAAAAATGTACTCACCATGAACTCTTTAAAAACCCACGAAAATCCTTGAAAAAATTCCTAAGACTAAGAAATTATGTCCTTGAAACTAATTTTCCAAGAGTTCTTCAAATAAACCACGATTTTTGGGTACACATTTCTTGAAAATTATTCTTATCAAATTCAATGTTTTTTAATGAATTATGTTTTCTCGACCTCTTTGTGTTTTATGAATGATCTAAGACTTTGTCTTATTGGACTAGGTCTGGGTTTTATTCAATGAAAATAAAAACTATTTATTTCATTTTTCACCCGACGTTTCGTTGGGATTTTCCAACATCTTCAGGGATATTTTTTATTAAATCTGGCAACGACAACAAAAGTAGTGGTAAAATATTTATTTAAGTTTACATTACATTTTTGTTCTTAGCACTAAGCGAAGTCATACTTACAAGTAATACTAAGTGAAGTAATACGCCAAGTTTCTACATTTAGATTTCGTTTTTTTTTTTTTTTTTGGTTCGGAAAGCTTAGAAAAAAATCTTAAGAAATCCCAGATTTCTTCCTCGAAAGACCTTGAAATAATTTTTTTTTTGTAAAATCTATTATTTTTACCCGGGGCTGAATTCTTGTTCTATTAAAATTATGAAATGAAAAATATTTACTTTATAAATGTTTTCATTTCACATTTTCATAGAACAAGAATTGAGGCCCAGGACACCAGAATTTTTGTACATTAAATTCTTGTTGAACATTCTTAAAAATATCTAATTTTTATGCCCTCCACCATTCTATTGGGGGTATATTAGCTTCTTCATTTCGTTTGTAACTCCTCGAAATATTGATGATAGATCCTACAAAGTATGTATATTCTGCATCAGCGTAACATTCTAAGACGATTTAGCAATGTTCGTTTCGTATTTAAAGTTCATAATGGGTACTAATTATGCTGGTCCGCATCTTCTTATAGCCCCCCGGTATTTTTCGGAATTTGTTAAAATGTTCAAGTTCCATTCAAACGGTGGAGGGTATTCAAAGTTCGTCCCGGCCGAATTTAGCTGTTTTTAATTGTTTTTGTTCAAGAGCTTAATGTAAAATTTATGATTCCCAATTTTTTTTTTTCAGTACAAGATCCTTATAGGTCGTTTGTTAAAAAATTTAAGATTTTTTTTGTCTAGAAATCCTTTTTTGTAAAAAAAGTTCAAAAATATTCCTTAAAAATGTTTTGATAAGGATATTCTCGAAAACTTTAAACTCTCGATTTTCGTATCATATTTTAGAAATACAATCTTATTTTTGTCTGGAAGTACTTTTAATAGTTTTCATTGCAAAATTTAGAATTTTTTGTCCTTTAATAGATTTCCCAAAAATCAAAAGCTTATAAAAAGTACTTTACAAAATTTAAAGTAAAAAAGTCATGATTTATTGTCGCAAAATCATCCATTTTTTAAATCAACATTTTTAGTCAGCATGTCCTCATACAATTACATTAAAAAATCTAAGATCCTCAAAAAATTTTCTTAAAGTCTTAAAAAAAATATTAGGAAAGTTAATTTTTTGTCAAAGGTCCTTAAAAAGTTGTTAATGAAATATATAAGATATAAGGCAGGCGGTCCTTGAAACATTTTCTTAAAAACCCCAATTTTTAGTTAGGAAGTCTTTTATTCAATATAAAAAAAACTTGATTTGTGGTCAGAAGATACTTGAAAAATCTACCTAAAAACTACGATTTTTGGTCGGAAAGATCTTACAGAACATATTTTTAGAAAATCGCAATTTATGCAACAAGAATATCCTTGAACAATATTAAAAAAAATGTAACTAGCCGGAATGGCGGAAAATCCTTAAAAGTCTTTACTCTTTTAAGAATATTTTTAAAAAAATCAATATCCTTGGTTATCCTTGATAAATGTTTAAAAAGAATTCACAGTTTGTACCAACCAAGTCTTTGAAATATATTCATAAAACTTCAATGTTTTTTTAGGAGGTATTGTTTAAAATATTTTGGGTTTTATCAGGACAAAGTCCTGATACTCCTACTCATTTTCCCAGGCTTTGTCATTGAAAAAATTCACAATTTTTACCAAGAAATCTTAAAAATAATCTTAAAAAAGATTTGAATGAATGGAGGTTTTTGAAAAAAAAAAAAGACTTTAAACTACACGATTTATTTATAGATTTTAAACAATTTGGAATCCAGGATACTTGAACTTTTTAAAAATATTTTGAAAAACACACTATTTTTGGTTAATTTAACCCAATCCATATGTCACCACTTCCGACCATATATACAAGCTTAGCTTTTTAACTATGCTTGCAATGCTTTTTAAATCAATTTATGCTACGGTACCATAAGTTACCACTTCCGGTCATATGTATTTCCATTGAAGGAATCAGAAGGATTCCTTAATACACAAATCGAAAGAAATAGTCTCCGCAACAACAAAAACGCAAAAAAAAAATATCTTTAATAATTTTTAATCTTTAATTTTTATCTAAAATTTTCACTGTTTTTATGTCCGCAAGTCATTGTGTCAAAAATCCAAAATTTTTTATGAAGAGGTCCATAAAAAATCGAAGGTAAAAATCCACAATATTTTGTCTAGTTACCCTTGAAAAAATTAGACAAAAATCGACTATTTTTTTCTAGGCTCTAAAAGAATGTGTAAAATGTGTAAAAACGATTACAATTTTGTCCAGAATGACCTTGGACCATTTTTTTTATTCAAGAAGATTAACAAAACTTCTCAGTTCGAAGTTTTACATGTGTGTTGTAGATTAGAACGGTAACACTTTTCGTTGTTTTTTTTTTCTAATCCCAGCCGAATTTCCAAAAAATAGAAAATAATTTCAATTTCCTGGTTCCAAAACGGCTATTTCAAACTCTAGTAATTTTACAGTCATTCGATTTCCACTCTGAAATATATTAAGGAAAAACAAGAACAATTTTCCTTTAATTTATGCAAATGAAATTCCTTCCCAGCCTAGTTTGATTATTTCAATACAATGCGTATTGATGTGGGAAACATGCTGTTGTTGTTTGCCGAACTTGTATACAAATATATAAAAAACTTTTGTTTTTTTTTTTTTTTGTTCTGCTCATGGATAAAAACGGAGAGAGAGAGAGAGAAAAACCAGCTCAATTAATGAGCGACACACAGACGATGGTTGGATGATATATTTTTGTAACCTACAAAAATTGTGGACTAGCCGCCCAAAAACGTTTAAAAACCCAGCGTTGGTAGCAAAACACAAAAACGTCGACAACAACACTTGGTTAACCTAAATTTGCGCCGAATCGTTTAATAATGATGTTCCCCATAACAACAACAACAACAGCAACAACATCGTCATCATCGCCATTATCAAGGGAGGACAATTATTATCAGCCAACACTCTATTCGCCGCTGTTCGTAATTGCGGCAAAGAAGTGTGTTGTTTTTAATTTATTTAATGTTTACCCAAAAAGCGTTTGACGACGAAGCTTAGAAAACAAAACGTGTCATAATCCCTGATAGAACTTCCACTGCTGCTACGGTGTTGAGGGATTTTGGTGGTAAACAACTGTTTTTTCGTCTTCTTTGAAAATGTTAGATGGGAAAATTGCGGTTTCTATGAACATGACCGAAATGTGAAGGAGGTGAATAGGAGGTCTGAAAAGGAAATTTTGAATTTATTTTCGAATAAATTTTTTTCCTTTGGAAATTTGAGAATAAATATTAGGACATATATAGAGGGTCCGCCATTTTTTTTTTTTGTTTTTAAGTGAAATACTTTCGACTAATAATGAAAGAACAAGTAAAAAAGTATCGGTCGGTTTTGCCGACAGATGTATACCCTCAGCCAATGCTCGATTATTTAAAAAAAAATTGGACTTTACTTATGCAGTAGGTTCCAAAGGAATGGGCCAATATTGGCCATTTCCTATCGGATAATAAATAAATACGATATAAATATTGCGACGTGCTAGGTTGGACTGTATTGTGATGGAAATATATGTATGTACCAAGTCTTGAATGGAATCGGATGCCAATTTCGCTTTTTAGGAGCTTCATGGATATTTAAAATTTTGAGCTTTTGTGGGAGAGGTACCAGAAGGAGTGCACCATTTTTGCACCTGACCTAGAACTGACGCAAATATTAGGATTTGCAAAGTTGGAGCAAACCCGGATTATTGCTTCTCTTTCTGTGCAGAATTTTTTTTTGAATATTTCGACCCTGTGTGGGGGAGGTACCAGAAGGAGTGGACCGATATAGTAAATCTGAACACCAGACCTTGGGGTAATATATAAATATATATTGGGATGTGTGAAAAGTAAAGACAGTCGGACTCTTACGTCACATTTTATGAGAGTTGTAATTATTCAAAATTTTGACCCTATGTGGGCGAGGTTCTTGATGGAGTGGACCGATATTGTCCATTTCCACACCTGACATAGCACTGACGCAAATATTAAGACTTGCAAAGTTGGAGCAAAATCGGATTATCGTTTCCCTATCTGTGCAAGAAATATATATTTTGAAAATTTCGACAATTTGTGGGGAAGGTACCAGAAGGACCGATATATTCCATCTTAACACCAGACCTTTTGTTAGTAGAAATTTTGGGATGTGTGAAATTTGAAGAGGACCAGATGCTTATTTCGCATTTTATGAGAAAAATAATAATTTAAAAAATGTTGATCCTTTATGGGGGAGGTACTAGAAGAAGTGGTCTGACATATTCCAACTTCTCACCTGATTATGTGTTAATAGAAATATTGGGAAGGGTGATATTTGGAGAGGATCGAATGCTTATTTCCCATTTTATGAGCTTCATTGTTATTCAAAATTGTAACCCCTTTGTGGGGGAGGTACCAGAAGGAGTAAACCGATACATCCCATTTTCACACCAGGTCTTGTGTTAGTACAAATATTAGGATGTGCCAAGTTTGAAAATAATCGAATGCTCATGTCGCGTTTTATGGGCTTCATAATTATTCAAAATTTTGACCCCTTTGTGGGGGAGGTACCAGAAGAAGTAGTCTGACATATTCTAACTTTTCACCTGATTATGTGTTAATAGAAATATTGGGAAAGGGTGAAATTTGGAGAGGGTCGGATGCTTATTTCCCATTTTATGAGCTTCATTATTATTCAAAATTTTGACCCCTTTGTGGGGGAGGTACCAGAAGGAGTGGAGCGATATATTCCATCTTCACACCAAGTCTTGTGTTAATAAAAATATTGGGTTGTGTGAAATTTTAAGGGAATCGGATGCTATTTATAAGCATGTATAAGCTTTTTTGCTATTACCAGAAGGAATAAAACGATACATCTTTACACCAGATCTTTTGTTATTAGAATAATTGGGATGTGCGAAATTTAAGGAGGATCGCATGTTTTTTTTTCGCAAATTATAAGAGATATAATTATTACAACATGTTGAGCCCTTGTGTGGGAGGTTCATGGTGGAGTGGGTCGATATTGTCCATTTTCGGACCTGACATGACATTGACAGAAGTAGTGACATTTGCAAAATTCGAACAAAATTGGATGATCCTCTCTTCTTCTATATGGATAATTATTTTCTGTGAAAATTTTGAACTTTTGTTGAAGAAGGTATCAGAAGCAGTGGACCTATAGTGGCCATTTCCGAACTCGATCTAAGCTTGACAATAATATTACGATGTAGCAAGTTTGAATTAAATCGGATGGCTCCATTCGTGAGTTATCGTGCGTAGCAGCCGGACAGACGGATGGACGGACACCTCTAGATTGACTCCAAATGTCATGAAATGGATTTGGTCCAAAGGGACATAGGGCCTACAACCGTTATTTCGCTGAGGCACGGTTTTTCGGTATCAAATGATATATACCCTCTGTAGCCGTAGAGCTTAGGGTATAAAAATATTGGGGAGAGGAGGGGAGATTTGTGAAAGTATTTCCATTATGAATAATTTCTGGAGAAATAGCAAAAAATTAGGTATTGGCAAAAATATTACCAATATCCCACCTCTTCCATTTTTGTGGTCAAAAATATATTAAAAAGGACCCGATAACGTAACGGCCACTCCCATGCTCATTTTCGAAAAATGGCCCAATTATTACTCCGCACCAAAATCCGCTCAAAACAGAGACTCGTTTTGGGGGCATCGGATTTTTAATGCATTTGTGCTTCTCTGGCTTTTCTGTATTTTTAATCTTGATCTTTGGCCAATAATTGTTTGTACTGGCATTCTGTTACAGCAATAGATTCCCTACCTAAAAAATACAACATTATTACCATGTGTTTATTAAATTTTGGGAAAACTTTAACGGAAAGTTTCTTTGAAGACAGAGCCAAGTACTCTTGCGAATGCCGCCAACCTAATCTAAAAAACAAATACAGAACAGAAGCAATATCTGGTTTTCTTGCTGGCTTCTTGGAAGTTGTTATTGTTATGTTACCCAAACAATGTAAATGGATGGCCACATTTTGTTGTTATTTGTTTTTTTCGCCGGCTTTACAACGCATTGATCGATTTGTTGTCGAACGCCAACACAAAATTTGGGTCATTACAGTAAACGAACCACTTACGAAGAAAAGACGCCGCCGCCAACGGCCGGTACTCCATTGTAATCGTACATGACATATGGTCCGTTCGGCAATACTTAATGAGCAAACATACCACCACCCCTGCCTCCCTCCACGAAATTTATTTACTTATCGCACAAATGTACATACAAAGATATTTTACCTTTTGTGTGACTGAAGAAAATACCCATTGTTTCTTTCGGTATTCAATTAGAAATTAAATAAATGTTGACTGACAGTCCAGGTGATGGAAGGTGGTGGAGAGGGAGGGGTTTTGTTTATCTGTGATGGATTGGAGGTAATATTTTTCGGGTTGGGGTGAAAAGGACATTAGACCTACGTCACCGGCAATTTTTTCTCTTCAAGGGAATTTCAGTTTGACAAAAAATGTTTTGGAACAAAATGAAAAAAAAAAATTATTAGGAAATTTTGACACCTATGCGGGAGAGGTACTAGAAGGAGTGGAGCGATATATTCCATCTTCACACCAAGTGTTGTGTTAATAAAAATATTTGGGGGGGGGGGGGATATATTTCAAGAGAATGGGATGCTTATTTATAAGCATTTATAAGTTTTTTTGCTATTCACAATGTTGACCCTTTGTGAGGGAAATACTAGAATGAATAAACCGATACATCCCATCTAGACACCAGATTTTTTGTTATTAGAATAATTGGGATGTGTAAAATTTGAGTAGGATCGGATGCTTATTTCGCAAATTGTAATAGGTATAATTATTCCACAATTTTGAGCCCTTTTTTCGGATTGGAAGACTAATCTTCGTTTTATAAAAAAATCGGGACCATAAAATTGATGAAGCGCGCGATAAACTTTCCTAACATTTGGAAAATAAAATTCAATGATTTACAAGTGGTGTTCACTTTTAAGACGATTCATTGTTAAATTATGGACCAAACAGAAGATGTTTGACAGTGAAGCAAAACAGGAAACGTATGTGAGCTGTTTAAACCAGTGTGGAAAAAAAATAATAATTAAAAAATCACACTATAGGAAGTATTTTCTTATACAAACAGCTACAAAATGGGTTATGAAATTGATTTTTCATAGATCGTTTAGATCCCGAATTTTAAAATTAGATTTTAAGAACGAAATTTGAAATGAAAGACAATCTGGATATAGAGCGGTAAATTGTTTTACTTTTAGAGAAGAACAACTTAAAAATTATCAGTCCGTGTTGCCGACAAATGTATACCCTCAGCCAATATTCGATTATTTAAATTTATTTTGACTTCTGTTATGATTATTCAAATTGTTGACCCTCTATGGTCTATTGTTGGCATATATGATATAAATATTGGGACGTGCCAGGTTTGGACTCTATTGGTTACTCCCTTCATGAAAATTTGAAAATGGAAATTTTGAGAAAATGTTAAAATATGCCTGAGGTGACAGACAAAACTGCAACAAAGTCAAACGCCATAATTTTTATTTTTTTTCAAATTTTATTGAATGAAAGCAAAAAATGTCGGAAATAGCAACAAATTTTAAAATAAGTTTAGATTTGATTGACGAATTGGTCACCTTTGGCATGAATTATGGCCTTCAAACGGCCAATGAAACCGCCACACGCTGCCTGAATGTTGCTCTGCGGTATTATGGCCCATTCCCGGCGAAGCGCTAGCTTGAGGTTATCGACACTTTGGTATTTTTTAGTGCCAACCCCGAATGTTGCTCTGCGGTATTTTGGTCCATTCCCGGCGAAGCGCTTGCTTGAGGTGATCGACACTTTGGTATTTTTAGTGCCGACCTTGCTTTCCAAAATACTCCAGACACAATAGTCCAACGGATTGTATCCAGAGATTTTGGTAGCCGTTGTGCGTTAGAAATGAAACGAGTAACCTCATTTTGAAACCGTTCTTGGGTGGCGCGTGCTGTGTGCAATGGTGCTGAGTCCTGTTTGAATGTCCAAGGTGTGCGGCCAAAATGTTTGCGTGCCTAAGGCAATACAACCTCCAGAAAATTTTAGCGATAATATTCGGCATTTATTCTGATGCCATCGGCTGTTATGGCGGCCCACAACATCACCATGGCCGGCGCTTGAGTTCTGGTGGTCAACCGAAGGTGCACATTTTCAGCTGACCTCTTTGGCAAGTAAACACGATAATTTTGTTTGTTTACAAACTGCTGGACAACGAATGTTTTCTCATCGGAGAAAACCTAATTCGGCAGTTCACCACTTTCGGCCTAGCGAAGCAACTCTTCAGCTCTTTTGAGTCTATTTTCTTTCTGTTGCGGTGTAAGTTCTTACACTTTTTGGAATTTCACTAACTTTAACCCGAGCTCATTTTTCAATATTTGCCGAATGGAATATTGCGATATGTTTAGCTGACGAGCCATTTTTTGGCCACTGCTACGCGGCTTTCGATTAAGTCGCCTCTTTACTTTTCGAACCATTTTTGCTGATGTTGCTGTTTTCTTCCGTCCAGTTTCTTGACGTCGCGCTACGCTACCAGTATCACGGTAACGAGCGATGGTACGAGACACAAACGCTTTATTCACATTTAAATGCTGGAGTGCTCTAAGGATAGCCCCTTGTGGTTTTCCAGCCAAATAGAAAGAAATTACACTATCACCCTTGAATTCCATAATGAAAATTTTGACCTCTTTGTGGGGGAGGTATCAGAAGGAGTGGACCAATATCGCCCAGCTTCACAGCAGATCTTGTATTAGTAGAAATAATGGGATGGGTGAATTATGAACGGATGATTATTTTGATTTTTATGATCGTTTTGATTATTAAAAACGTTGACAATTTGTGGGGAAGAAGAAGAAGAAATGGTCCGATCTCCAACATATTTACAACATATCTTGTGTTGAGAGAAATATTAAGATGTGCCAATTCTGAAGGAATCGGATGTTAATTTCACATTTTATGGATATTGACCGAACTCGATCTAAGTTTGATAATAATATTACGATGTACCGTATTTGGACCGAATCGGATACTCCCTTCGAGGGTTATAGTGCGAATCAGCCAGACAGGCAGACGGACGGGCGGTCATCGCTAGATCGACTCCAACTGCCCTGAAACGGATTTGGCTCAAAGAGACCTAGGGTTTAAAACCGTTATTTTGATGAGGCACGATTTGGCTGTATTAAATGATATATACCCTCTGTAGCCATGTGGTTGAGGGTATGAAAATTGGGTTCATAACACTTTTCATTTCCCTTCTAATATATTTAAATTTAATATTTTTTATTCAAATAAAAATATACATCTAATAATTATTTTTTTTCCATTTCCAGGTATGTTTTAGCTGCTGCACTAAATCCAATTATTAAAGAAATATATTATTACGAAAACATATAACTACTAGGTAAGAAAGTTTAAGCCAGAATAAATTTAATAATAATTTGAGTCTATAAATCGCCATCTACTTTGTCGCGTCAAGGCGAGTGTGCAATAAAATTGTGCCAAATAGAAACCTAATGAAATTATGCTCTTGAATTTAGTTAAGGTTTAACTAACTTAAATTTGATGTCCTTGCTGATGTTTTCCCATTTAATATTAATTAGATCAAATTGTCCAAAAATACATGAAAACCAAAAAATGAAAAAAAAAAAAAAAAACAAACAACCAACATTGCCTATTAGGCCCATAAAACTCCTAATGGCCACGGCCATTAACAACAGATATTTTATTTAATAATAAAATCCGTAATGTAGTTACGCGTGCACTTAATCTACCATAAATTTGTGGGACTACAAATGGAGCAAAGAAAAAGACTAGAAGAATAAGAAGATGTTGGGCCAAGAACCAAAAACTACTTGGCGGATGGTGGGTTGGATATCTGTAAATGGCATAATGGCATTTGGATTTGGCAAATCAAATACATTTGTTGCTGTGCTTCGTTTTTTGGCCATCACATTATTATAAATGACTTATTAATGACTTGTATTTTCAAGGTTGGTTGGGATTTTTGCGGAGAGGTAGAGGTAGGTGGCCAGGTAACATGGCTGTGATTTAGTTGTCAATTAAGGGATTTGTATTTGGATTATTAAGCTATTATTGGACTGGATGTTATTAGCAGGTGATTGTTAAGTAACACACAAACAAAACTTGTTGGAGAAGATTGTTCAAAAAAAAAAAAAAAATAAATAAATAAATAAATAAATAAATAAATAATAATAATGTGAGGGGTCTTCAAGGAGGTGGGTCGAGCAAAGGTGGAACCGCGAACGTTCAAATAAAAATTGGAAAAATGTTTCAAAATTTTGCAACGCAAAAAAACAGTAAAGAAAGTCCTAAAGTAGGGCGGGGTCGGCTTTATGATACCCTGCACCACTTTGCTAATTTAGTAGAGCTCCGCATAACAATTAAAAGTTTTTATGGGAGAATTCAATCATACACGCTATGATTATAATTATAATATAATGTTCAAAGGACTAAATATGCCGAAGCATTTGTATCTTTTAAATTCGGACTTGTATTGCCATTTGGTGCACAATTAATTTGAAATCGGATAAAGATATAAATGGGAGCTATATCTAAATCGGAACCGATCTCGATAAAATTTGGCAAAGATATTTCTGAGATGTATTTGATATATTTTCCTGAATATCGTTGTTCCGGAGTGCATATTACGGCTGTGGGTAACAAATATAACAAATCGGATACATGGGAGCTATAGCTATATCTGAACCGATTTCGATCAAATTTGACATACTAGCTTCTAGCTTCAATTCGGTCGTAAGTGCCAAATTCCACCCCATATGGACAAATATTAGACGTTTGGTGCACAATAAAAGGTAAATCGGACGAAGTTATATATGGGAGTTATATGCAAATCTGAACCGATCTCAATAAAATTTAGCAAATGTATTTCTGAGCTGTATTTGATATATTTCCCCAAATATTGTTGTTACAGAGTGCATATTACGTCTGCGGAGGACAAAAATAACAAATCGGATGAACCATATATATGGGAGCTATAGCTTTATCTGAACCGATTGCGATCAAATTTGGCATACTTATTTTCAGGCCCAATTTGGTTGTATGTGCAAAATTCCATACTATTCGGACTGATATCACACGTTTGGTGCACAATAAAAGGCGAATCGGACGAAGATATATATGGGAGCTATATCAAAATTTTGACCGATTTTCTCCAATTTCAATAGGGTTCGTCCTTGGGCCAAACAAATGATTTGTGCAAAATTTCATCTGGATCGGGCAATAAATGTGAACTGTACTTTGTTTACAAAAATACATGGACAGACGGACGGATGGACGGACGGACATGCATAAATCGATTCAGAATGTGATTCTATGCAGATCATCGAAAGGAACTATGGGTCTATGTCGTTTCCTTTTGCCTGTTACAAACAAATGCACAAAGACATAATACCCTGACCACCTTGTGGTGTAGGGTATAAAAACTGGAACAATATTTCAAAGCGCGAAAAATAATGGCGCCCCAGCAATTGCATCGGAAAAAATAAAATGTAGACAAATTGGTCCAAAAATTTTGCAACATTACAAAAAATGGCGCCCAACGGAAAATTGACATAAAATATTAACGAATCTCTCAAAATATCCTCCTAAACTTCTAAACTAAATCTTTATATATAAAAGAGGCTAGACGAATCTTGAAATTTTGCACGAGGATCAGCCGTGTTGTGTAGAGGCGTGTGATGAGGCTGGGTTTATGGAAATTCGTACTAAAAGGATACAAAAGGTAGTAAAATGTACTATATATTGAATAATTTGTATTGGACAAGCGGATCGGGCTAGAAATCTGGAATTTGGAAGGAGAGTCACTGATGGAGTGCAAGCTAGATGTACCAAAGGATTTTTAAAAATTCGAACTTTAAGGTTACGAAAAGTCTTAAAGTGGTACTAAACATCTAAAATGGCACTATTTGTTACTATTTGAATGGATAGAGTTTCAAATTTGAATTTTTTTATGAATATCAAGGTTGGAAATAAAGTTTGATATATGAAGATGGTTTTGGAAATGTGTACCAAGTGTGCGAACTGTACCAAATTGTACTAAATTTGAAGCAGTTCGGTTTAGGGTGAACGGATGAAGCAGGAATTTTTGAAATTTTGTATTGGAGTCCCTGTTGGTGGTTGGTTTTTACAAAGAGGTGGTTTTTGAAATGTGTACCAAAAAGTTCACGAAATGTACCAAATTGTACTATATATGGTACAATTTGCTATTGGATCAACAGATAGTGCTAAAAATCTGATTTTTCGTGTTGAGGTCGCTGTTCATGTGTAACATAGACATATGAAGCTGTTTTTTGAAATGTGTACTGTAATTGTACGAAGAGTACTGAATGGTACTTTATTTTGGTATTGAATGAAGGGATAGAGCTGGAATCCTGAAAGTGGATATTGAGGTCACTGTTGGTGTCTGTAATTAAGATATGAAGGTGGATTTGGAAATGTGTAGATAATTGTACGAAAAGTACTGAATGGTACTAAATTTGGTATGAGATGAAGGAACGTCTGTAATTAAGATATGAAGGTGGGTTTGGAAATGTGTACTATAATTGTTCGAGTAGTACTAAATGGTACTGAATTTGGTATTGGGTGAAGGAATAGAGCTGAGATCCTGAAATTTGATGGACGTCTCTGTTGGTGTCCGTTGTTAAGATATGTCCTACATTTCGAAAGGAGTACTATAAATCTTCGAAAAGTACTAAGTAGTTCCTAATTTGGTCTTTGTTGAAGAGATAGAGATAAAATTTTGAAATTTGATATTAAGATCCAGGATGGTATCTGTATTTGTGATATGACGGTTCTTTGGAAATGCATCCTATATTTGTACGAAAAGTACTAAATGACACTAAATTTGGTATTACGTTAAGGGATAGATGTGGAATCCTGAAATTGAATATGAATGTCACTTTTGGCGTCTTTAATATATTTCGCAATATTTCCGATAGGGCTTTGAAATTTGATGGAGATTTTTCATTTATACCAAGAAACATTGCTACAAAAAATGGGCCACATAACTTCACTTTGTGGAATATTTCCTCCTAAGGACAATTTCCGTTTTTTTTTTTTTTTAATTTTGGGCCTTGTTTTCTATTTAATTGAAATTATTTAATGAAATTACGATAGAGTTTACACTATTTAATCTAGAGCTTTGAAATTTGGCACAAAGCCTTATATCATATGCAGGCTAATTGGTATTGAAAATGGGCTATATTGGTCCACGTTTAGGTATAGCCCCCACCTAATAGTACCTCCGGATTTTCCGCAATTTCATGGTTTTTGTCACAATTTCCAACCAAATTAGCTGAAACTTGGCTATTAGGGTTCTCGGTAGATCTCTTATATCCTTGCAAAAAATATTTGCTACAGGTCCACTAGTTGGTATAGTGCCCATATAACTGTATCTACCAATTTTCGGGATTTTTAAGGTTTCTGTCACAATTTCCAACCAAATTAGTTGATACTTGACATTTGGGGTTCTTGAGAATACTGTTCTCTCTTTGCGAAAAATGTTCGATTCAGATCCACTAACTGGTATAGCCCCCCATATAACGGTACCTCCGTATTTTCTAAAACAACCTGACCCAATGCATATTTTTTTCGAAATGAATAAATGAATGAAATGAAGAGATTTCTGAATGAAGAGAATTCCGTATTTTCATGGTTTCTGCCACAATTTCCAACTGAAAGTTGGCAATTAGGGTTCTCGGTAGGTCTGTTATATCCTCGCAAAAAATATTTGCTACAAGTCCACTAGTTGGTGTAGTCCCCATATAACGGTATCTCCCAATTTTCGGCATTTTTAAGGTTTCTATCACAATTTCCAACCAAATTAGCTGAAACTTGACATTTGGAGTTCTTTGGGAAAGGTCTGTTCTCTCTTTGCGAAAAATTTTCGATTCAGATCCACTAACTGGTATAGCCCCCCATATAACGGTACCTCCGTATTTTCTAAAAGCCCCCTTTTATTTGTTTTCTACTCGATTTGACTGACTGTTAATATTTTGGAGATTTGCTTTTCTGACCCAATGCCATTTTTTCCAAATGAAAAAATGAATGAAATGAAGAGATTTTTGCAGTTCTGAAAAAATTACACAAAGTACCCTCCCACACTGAATATTTGGGTGCTGAAAGTGGATCTAGGAAATGTAACATCTTAAAATAAATTGAATACTGCCAAACATCCGAATTACTTTGGAATCGTTGAAAAATAAATTGAAATCGCAATGACGCATTTCATCAACCCTTAGAAAGTAGCCATGGGGAATTTTCTAGAAATAGACAATCACATGTGCTACAATCTTCGACAGTTGTGTATGAAAAAAAAAATAGGTTAGTAATGAAGCCAACAAATTGTAGCCTTGGAAGCCTTTCAAATGTGCATTCCTTGTTAATGACAATTGGAAATTAGAAATAAATAAAACTGACAGAAAAAAAACGGGAATAGCTGACCCAGCTGGAAATGGGAAGGGAAAGCAACCCAATATCATCGACCGAAAAAATGTGTGACAGACACAATGTGTCAAGGCCATTTTAGGGTCAGGCGTGGCAAGGTTTAAAATTGGAAATTGAAAGCAAATGCAATTAATTAATAACCCCTGGGGTTTATGAGCCAAAATTTTCTGATTTTTTATGAAAATTTCAAACTCCTCTCTCCGCTCCCATCCTTTGAGTTCATTGACCGCATATGGGGGTTGAGGGGAGTTTAATTAAAAATCGTGGCGTAAGCAATTAACGACAATCCTCAGAATGTTTGAGCAAACAAATAATAGCTCAACAGCTTCTCTGCGGATGACTCACTCCAATTGACTTCTGTATTTAGGGGAGTTTCCATTCCTTGGCCAAAAGGTTACCAGATTTGCCAAAACTCCCTTTAATTTTGCACTGAGCCAATATTTGCCAAGGTGTTTTGGAAGAGATACCCTTCTGTGGGGGTGGTTTTCTCGATTTGTATTTTTCCTACTGGGGTGCGGAGATTACAATCTGGCCTTGGTGGAAGACTCAATGGATAAGCTGATATAATTTGGTTTGCAATAAAGCCCTCAATGAACACACACACACACAGTAGAATCCTGACATATGAAAACAGTTAATGAAAATGAGCAACATGTCTGGAATTTTGATCCTTCGGCATCGTTTTGGGGGTGGTTGCTGAATTTTTGGGGGTTGTTTGTAAGAGAACAAGTGCCACTTTTCAAGGAGTTGATAGTGACATTTCTGTTGCCTCAAGAAGTTGCTTAGTGTCACACCTCGGATAATACCATATAATGAATATCAAAATCTAAGAGAGGGGAGGGAGGGGGCGGGTAGAATTTGAATTGAAGTGGAATATATGAACATAGAAGACCCTTTGCCGTTTCTCCATAGATGGTGGAACTTCTTCATGATTTTCAAAGACAGACGAGATTCTAAAGATCGAAAATCCATTTTAATTCTTGCTCCATTGGAAGAAGCCTTTTTTGGTATAGAGCCTGTTCTTGAGGACGCAAGGCCTCTGAAACTTATTCTATAGGACATGATACAATCTTAAAAAATCACCCAATGTTGGCATAATTAATCATCAAATTTGGGAGGAAGCTCTGGATACCAGAGGAGGTTCGCGGATATATATCATCTTCATAACAGATTTTGTGTTAGTAAAAATGTTTGTATGTGTTTGAGTGTTTCTTTGAGCGTTTCTTTCAAAATTTGAACCCTATGTGGGGGAGGTACCAGAAAAAATTGTCCGATCTCTACCATCTTTATATCAGATCCTGTGTTGATAGAAATATTGAGATGTACCAGGTCTGAATGGAATGGGATATTAATTTCGTGTTTTATGAGCTTCATGGATATTCAAAATTTTGACCCCTTGTGTGGGGGGAGAGGTACCATAGAGAAAAAGTCCGATCTCTACCATCTTCTTAACAGATATTGTGTTGATGGAAATGAGATGAACCAAGTCTGAATGGAATCGGATGTTAATTTCTGCGTTTTATGAAAATTCAAAATGTTGACCTCTTGTGGGGGAGGTACCACAAGAAAAGGTCCGATCTCTACCATCTTTTTAACAGATATTATGTTGATGGAGATAATTAGATGTACCAAGTCTGAACGGAATCGGATGTTAATTCCACGTTTTTTGAGCTTCATGGATATTCAAAATTTTGACCCCTTGTGGGGGAGGAACAAGAAGGAGTGGACCGATATATCCCATCTTCACAGCAGATGTTGTGTTAGAAGAAATAATGGCATGTGTGAAATATAAAGAGAACCGGATGCATATTTTGGATTTTGTAAACGTTTCGGTTATTCAAAACTTTGACCCTTTGTGAGGGAGGTACCAGAAGGAATGGTCCAATCTATGCCATCTTTATAACAGATATTGTGTTGATAGAAATAATTAGATGTACCAAGTCTGAATGGAATCGTATGTAAATTCCACGTTTTAGGAACTTCATGGATATTCAAAATTTTGACCCCTTGTGGGGGAGGTACAAGAAGGAGTGGACCGATATATCCCATATTCACAGCAGATCTTGTGTTATTAGAAATAATAGGATGTGTGAAATATGAAGAGAATCGGATGCACATTTTGGATTTTATGATCGTTTTGGTTATTCAAAACTTTGACCCCTTATGGGGGAGATACGCGAAGGAGTGGACCGATATATCCCATCTTCACAGCAGATGTTGCGTTAGTAGAAATAATGGGATGTGGAGAATATGAAGAGAATCGGATGCAAATTTTGGATTTTATGACCGTTTTGGTCATTCAAAACTTTGACCCTTTGTGAGGGAGGTACCACAAGGAATGGTCCGATCTCTACTATTTTTATGCCAAATCCTGTGTTGGTGGAAATATTGAAAAGTGCCGAGTCTGAATGTAGATGGATGTTAATTTAGCGTTTTATGAGCTTCATTGATATTGAAAATATTTGGCCTTTTTTTGGGGAGGTACCAGAAGGAGTGGGCCGATATATTCCCATATTCACACCAGACCTTGGGTTAATAAAAAATATTATGATGTGTATAATTTGAGGACAATCGGGCTCTTACATCATATTTTATAAGAGTTTTAATTTTTCAAAATTTTGACCCTTTGTGGGGGAACGTACTTGATGTAGTGGACCGATATTGTCCATTTTCGCACCTAACGTAGCACTGATGGAAATATTAGGATTTGCAAAGTTGGAACAAAATCGGATAATTATTTCTCTTTCTGTGCAGTAAAATATTTTTTTGAAAATGCCGACCTTTTGTGGTGGGTGTTACTAAAAGGAGTGGACCAATATTGACCATCTCCTAACTCGATCTAAGTTTGATAGTAATATTAGGATGTACCAAGTTTGGATCAAATTAGATACTCCCTTCGAGAGTTATCGTGCACACCACTCAGCTAGATAAACAGACGGACGGACAAACAAGCATCGGATAAACAGACAATCGGACAGGCAAATGTCCTGAAACGGATTTGGTCCAAAGAGACCTAGGGTCAAAAACCGTTATTTCGATGAGGCAAGTTTTGGCCGTATCGAATGATATATAACCTCTCTAGCCATATGGCTGAGGGTATAATAAAGGCTTTCTTTTCGCTTTCTAAACTTTATCTCCAATCTTAAGCTTATATTGTGATAATTGCAAAAGTCCGAATACAAAATTGCACTGCCATTGTGAAATGCAGGTGCATTTTCTTTCCAATTCCCATTTGGATATGTGTCACTCCATCTGAGAATATTCAAAAGCGAATACAAATACAACAAAGGCGCAATGTAAATAAAATGTACAACAATAAAAAAGTTGCAAGGCAGTAGTCCATGAAAGGCAAATCGGCTGTTATTGGTGACTGGCCGTAGCCTCCTGGGTGCTGGGCCACCAAATAAGAAATTTTGCGCAAAAGAAAAAAAAAAAAAAAATAAGTTATTAAAACCCACAAAGCCAACCACAAATTTAGTAAACAAACACAAAAAGTTATCAACAATTACCAACAATGAGGTAAACAACCAGAGAATAGGTGTATCGAAAGACAGAGACCAGCTGCAACACCAACACCACCACTCCATCAGCTCCATCAACACTTGACGACGACTCATTACCATTCATTCGAATTGAAACTCCTTTTTTGTCGACAGCGAATTAACCAAAGTAGGAGCACCCCAGCCAAGTCTTAATGACGAAGAGAAAGACGCCGATCTGTGCAACCCACATTCATTGGAAATCCAAGTCGAGTTGCCAATTGCCAATTTTCTGTCATTGCTTGTCGTCGTCTTATACACCACACGGACATAATATTGGGTGAGGCAACAGCGCCACCAAGACCAAGTCTAGAAAAAGAAATTAACATTTTTGTTGCAATGTGGTTGGAAGCTTAAAATAATTATGGAAGAAATTAAAATTATCTTTCAGAGGCCCAAAAGTAGGTTCAAAGAAAGCCAGACGAAATTTGAAAGGCCTTTAAGCCACAGAAAAACCTTATAAGGTCTAAGGCCTTTGATATACTTTACAAGTTCTTGATGTGAATGAAGAGAATACACCCGAAAAATCTCTGGGTCGTAGATGATGTTGAAGATTTTTCTGACTATAGAATATCCACCAATCCGACTATATAATATCCACCAAATCGATCCTTAACAAATATTTGAGCTACAGAAACTTTTATGGCACCTTCAGGCCTTACAAGGGATTTCAGGTGATAAAATGAATCCAAAAGATCTCTAGGACGTAGATGACCTAAAAGTTTTTTTTTCGGCTATAGACGATACTTAATCTGTTCTTGTGGGTACCGACAATTCCCTTAAAAGATATTTGAGCCCCAGAAATCCCTTAGGAATCCCCACAACTTAGAAGGGCTTTAAATACCCCCAAAAGATATGACCCAGATACGTCGGGGATATTTTATTATATGAAGAACCTCAAAAACCCTTATAAGGCCTGAAGACCCCTAATGTTTTTTCCTAAAAAGTTTTTCAGATTACATTAGTCCGTTCTTCAAGCTACATACCATAAAAGAGCCATAGAAGACTTTTCTAAAATCGTCAACCCACAGAAGGAATTAAAAGGGTCCTCAGGCCATATTCGCATTTTAATAGGTCCTCAAAACATAGAGAACTTTTAAAAGATCTTCAGGATATAGAAGTCTTATAAGAAGACTTAAAATCAAAAATGTCCTCTAAATGTTGCCCGGATCATTGAAGCCCGCTTAAGGCGTATTAATGGCATAGAAGAACTCAGCAAGTTCATAGCATAGAAGTCCTATAAAATATATTCAGGAAATACAAGACTTTTAAAAGTTTTCCGAGCCTTAGAAACCATCTGAAGAACGTTTTCTGAAAGATCTTCAGCCCTTAGAAGTTCTTGAAAACATTAGACCGAAAAATGCCCACAGGCAATAGAAAATCTTTAACTATCCTTCTATAGACCTTCATAAGATGTCAGACCATAGTTTTCAGGTCATAGAGATCTTTGAAAGATTTCCATGCTGTTGTTGAAGACAAAAAGTCTGAAGAAGGATTTCTCCCCCGAGACCCTTCACAGGTCTACAGATCATAGAACACCATTTTGGGGTGTTTCAGTAGTCTTTAGAGACCATTCCAAATCTTTAAAGCGGTTTCAGGCTTTAGAAGATCATTTATAGAACTTATTAAGCTTTTATCACTGAAGAAGACCTTAGAAGTCTTTCTGAAGACCTTTACAAGTTTCAGATCATACAATGCCTTTAAAAAAGTCCTTCAGGCCGAATCAACTAAAAAGGTCTTCAAATCACTATAGGCATTCATAAAGTGTTCATGTCAGATCTTTGAAAGAATTTTTCATGCCGTGGAAGACCTTCAAAATGTTTCCCGATCATTAAAAATCGCTAAAAATATCTTCAGGAAATAGTCTGTATCATATCCATCTGAGGCTTTTCCCTTTCAAGCTCTTCAATCCATACAAAAACTTTAAGTGGTTTTGGCCTGAGCAGACCATTACTTGGACTTCTCTCTCCATACAAAACCTTGCAGGGATCTTTCCTCTACCGAAGACTCTTAAAAGGTATTTTTGCTTTAGAAACCCTTCTCTCCATAGAAGTCCTGCACACGTTTTTATTCTAAAGGGGCTTCTAGAGGGACTGCTGTAGGTATTCTCTTTAGAAAAGGCGTATTCGTATGTGTAACGTATTCAGTGGAATGAAGTTTAAAGAGCCTCTATTAATAGAGACCCTTACAAGGCCTCCTTGCGATAGAGACCTTCTCTCGGAGACCTTCCATCCACAGAATACCTTTACAAAGTCTTCTTTTAATAGAAGAATTTTAAATATAAAGTCTCTCGGAGACCTTCCCTCCATAGAATACCTTTGAGGGGTCTTTTCTTAATAGAAGATTAAATTAGGGATCTGGTTTCTTTAGAAACCTTTCGGAAAATATTCTTTCAATAGAAGACACTTAGCAGATTTTCTCAACATATACACACTTTAGGTCTTCTTCGTACACAAATCCACGTTTTTACTCTAAAGGGGATTCTAGTGGGACTGCTGTAGAACAATGTAGGTATTCTCTTTATAAAAGGCCTTTGTAACGTCTTAAGTGGAAAGAAGTTTAGAGATTAGCATATCTTAATAGAGACCCTAAGAAGGCCTCCTTGCGATAAAAATCCTCTCAGAGAACTTCCCTCCATGGAATACCTTTAGATGGTCTTGTCTTAATAGAAGAATTTTAGGTAGAAAGCCTATCGGAGACCTTCCCTCCATAGGATACCTTTACAAGGTCATTTCTTAATTGAAGAATTGAAAACATCCGAAGATGTTCTCTCAATAAAAGACACTTAGAAGATCATCTCAACATATAAACACTTTAGGTCTTCTTCGTTCACAAATTCTTCGAAGGTCTTTTCTTCACAGAAGACCTTTCGGAAGTCTTACATACATAGACGACTTTTCGGAAGTCTTACATACATAGACGACCTTTCGGAAGCCTTACATACATAAACGACCTTTCGGAAGTCTTACATACATAGACGACCTTTCGAAAACCTTCCCACAATAGAAGACCCGAAGAAAGCCTTTTCTCTATAAAAGACCTGTATAAGGTATTCTTTCCATAGAAGAACTGCACGGGATCATAAGGTCTTCTCTCCACAAAAAAAACCTTTCTTGGGTCTTCTATCTCTAGAAGACTTTTATAAGTTCCTCGCTCCATACAACACACAAATCCTTCGAAGCCCTTTTCTTCATAGAAGATCTTTTGGAAGTTTTACATACATAGACGACCTTTCGGAAACCTTCCCACAGTAGGAGACCCAAAGAAAGCCTTTCCTCTATAAAATACCTGTATAAGGTATTCTTTCCATAGAAAAACTGCACGGGTTCATAAGGTCTTCTCTCCATAAAAAACCCTTTCTTGGGTCTTCTATCTCTAGAAGACTTTTATAAGTTCCTCGCTCCATTGGTGACCTCTTTCCATAGATGACCTTTGGAAGTTTTTTTTTCAGCCGAAGAGCCTTTTCTCTATAAAAGACCTGTATAAGGTATTCTTTCCATAGAAGAACTGCGCGGGATCATAAGGTCACCCTTTCATAAAAAACCCTTTCTTGTGTCTTCTATCTCTAGAAGACTTTTATAAGTTCCTCACTCCATACAACACACAAATCCTTCGAAGGCCTTTTCTTCATAGAAGATCTTTTGGAAGTCTTACATACATAGACGACCTTTCGGAAGTCTTACATACATAGACGACCTTTCGGAAACCTTCCCACAATAGAACACCCGAATAAAGCCCTCTCTCTATTAAAGACCTGTATAAGGTATTCTTTCTATAGAAGAACTGCATGGGATCGGAAGATCTTCTTTCCATAAAAACCCTTTCTTGTGTCTTCTATCTCTGGAAGACTTTTATAAGTTCCTCGCTCCATACGTCAGCCTTTTCCATAGATCTTTTTCCATAGAATATCTTTATAAGAGTTTATCTCCACAGAAGATTTTCCCTCCATAGGAGATCTTTTAAAAGTCTACTCTCCATAAAATACCCTTCGAAGGTCTTCTATCTAAAAAAGGCCTTTGGAACCTCTGTTTTTTCCTTAAAACGCCTTTAGAAGATCTTCTTACCGTAGACACTTTTTTCGAGGGTCAACTCTCCCTGAAATACCTTAAGAAGGCCTCCATAGAAGATCTTCCTCCACTTCCCCTATAGAAACCTTAGAAGCTCTTCTCTATAAAACAAAGTATTTTAATTCGACACCACTGTGGCCAAGGTCTTTCATTTATTTTCCTTTTATGAAAAATCTCAGAAAATTGTAACCAACAAAAACGAAAAATGTAGGTTTTTGTTTTTTTTTTTTGCATTGCATTAAAGTATAGACCGACCACAAGACCAGCCACCAACCAAACCTCGTAAACATAATTGTGTTGAGATCTGTGATCACCGAGATGCTGATTACCATAATTAGGTTTTTATCAAACGCTCGCCAAACAAAATAAAAGTAAAATTGTAATTTACCATATTCGGAGATATCAACGTTTTTTTTTTGTTGGTGTTGTTGTTTTTTTTTTTTCTCTTTTTCATATCTCTCTATAATTTGTCAAAACAGCAGCAGCTGCAAGTGGAAGACCAATGGGTGGAGGAAGAAAACACAAGAAAAAACTGGTTCGCCTTAGAGAAATGAAAATCTTGACGAAAGACACCAAAAAAAAAACCAGTAGAATCTGGTCTCAACCGTTAGTAACACATTTGTTTTTCCGTTGAAAGCAAACTCGAATGGTGTTGTAAAGAGAAAGAAATAAACGACAGGTTGGACTGAGCGATTGACTGTCTGAGAAACTGCTGCTGCTGGATAGATAGCTTGGAGGGGAATTTGATATTTGATATCTGGGTGCTGCCTAACTGCCTGCGCCTACCTCCAAGGTGCTTTTCATATCTTACGGCAGTGATTTTAAGCGGAATACTGGCTGTTAATTTCGTTGTAGATAGTTTGTGGACAGGCGCGAATAGATAGGCTGCCAGTTGTTAAATCGACTTTTCATAAATTTAAGATTAATGCTTTAGTTTTACTTTCCTGCAAGTCGCCTAATTAAAAAACGATTAAAAGTTAAGGCTGTTAAATGGCCAGATTTTTGTTCACCACTTGTTTGAAATCGTTTATTTTTCAAATTAGTTTTTTGATTGGATTTTTCGAAAAAAAATGAGGAAAATAAAAAATGAATCTTTAAATTCAATCGTAACTGAGGTACAGCAGCTTAGTAAATGGTTTCTTATGCAGAGCCCAAAGCAGTAGCTCAGTAAATGTTTTGGAGATACAGGCAGATTTGACAGTTCCTCCTCTTCAAACATCAGCGAACTTCAGTCCTTTACCTTTATTTTTTCATTGGTGTTTCTACATACCCTACTAGCAAGTACCCGCTACTTCGTCAGTCAAAAAGTCTAGCTTAACAGATTAGGCTTATTAGGCCTTTTTAGTACTCAAAATGCACAATTTGTTCAGTTTGACAACATTTCTATTTTGGCTTAAACTTACGTTTTTATACCCTCCACCATTCTATGGAGGGTATATTAAATTTGTCATTCCGTTTGTAACTCCTCGAAATACTCATGTCAAACCCAACAAAGTACATATATTTTCGTGATCAGCGTAAAATTCTAAGTCAATTTAAAATTATAAGTCAAAATGTCCGTCCGTCCGTCTGTCCGTCTGTCTGTCTGTTTGCCTGTCTGTCTGTACGTCTGTTGTAATCACGCTATCTTTCGAACGAATGGAGAAAGAATTTTGTACACATGTTTATTTATATTTATATTTTAAGTAGGCAGGTTAAGTTCGTAAATGGGTCATGTACGTCCATGTTTTCATATAGCCTCCATATAAGGGTACTTCCCGATATTCGGTATTTTTATGATTTTAGCGACACTATTCACCGGAATTGTTTAAAATTTGATATTTGAAGTTCGAAATGGATACCTCAGCATAGGACAGAAAATTGTCTGTGCAGGTCCACGTCTTCGTATAGCCCCCATATAATGGTACCTCCCAATATTCGGTATTTTGATGATTTTAGCGACATTATTCAAATTTGGTATTTGAAGTTCGTAATGTATGCTACACCCTGTGGCAGAAAATTGTCTATGCAGGTCCAGGTCTTCGTATAGCTCCGATATAACGGTACCTCCCATATACGGTATTTTGATTATGCTTCATTATTCACCGTTTATAAAATGGTAATGGCTTATAACAAACTATGCCTATGTAGGTCCACGTCGTATAGACCTCAAAATAATAAATATATTCGTTATTTTTAAGATTTTAACAGAATTTTTAACGGGGTTTATTTTTTGAAAATTATAAAATTCATTCCAAATGGTGGAGGTTATTCAAAGTTCGGTTCGGCCGAACTTACTGCTTTTTAACTTGTTTTTTTATGTTATAGAGGTAGGTATTTGCACCATGATTCCGGTAAAGTATTTTATTTTTGGGACGGACCCGGATGTCCCTATATTTGACCCGACATTCCGGATCCAATATCCGGGTGAAACCCGGACCCACTAAACAATATAGGTATCATTTAAAAGCTAATACCTTTCCAACAAATGGTCACATTATGAGATTATTTAAAAAGTTACGGGAGTTTTATAGAAAATATAATTTTTTTTGGATCGGGATTTTGTAAAAAATCCGCCAAAAGTTGGAAAAGGCACCATTTTAAGAGTTTTGATGTGACCCCTTGTTGGTTAGGTATTTTCATTAGCTTCCAAATAATGACATTACTATACATATCGGTTAAGTCCGAGTCTAACCTGGCGTTAACAGGTAACAGTTTCATAAAATCCAAGAGTTTTTAGTAAAGTTGAGTTGTTCCCCGCCTTTAGAAAGAATAATAGGAAAATGCAAATCAAATCTGAGGATTTCAGCTTTTATTTCCCCCATTGGTACCATTTAGTACAATCATAGTACGAATATCCAAGACCAGATCCTTCTCGCAACCACAGACACCAGCAGTAACATACACACCGAATACCAAATTTAGTACCACTTAGTACTTTTTGTACAATTATAGAACATATTTTCAAAACCAACGCCAAATTACAATTGAGTTGCCAACAAAGACCTTAATATCTAACTTCAGGATTTCAGTTCCTTTATACCCCCCATTACTAAATATAGTACCATTTTGTAGAATTATGGTACACATTTCCAAATCCAGCTCCTTCTCGCAACAACAGACACTATCTATATCAAATTTCAGGATTTTAGCTCTACCCCTTCAACCAATACCAAATTTAGTACCACTTAGTACTTTTCCACCATCAGTACACTAAATATCAGACAACGGAGACCTCTCTATAAAATATATGGATTCCAGCCTTATTCCCTCACCCAAAACCAAATTAAGTACCATTTGGTATATTTCGAAGAATAAAAGTACGCATTTGCAAAACCACATACATATCTCAATTTCAGATACCAACAGGAGCCTCAATATCAAATTTCAGGATTCTTATTCGTTATTCCTTCACCAAATATACAATTAAGTATCATTTAGTACTTTTCGTACAAATATAGTTGTAAATGTGTACCACCTCCATACCTCAAATCCAGATACCAACAGAGACTTCAAAAGACAAATTTCAGGATTCCAGCCTTATCCCTTCACCCAATACCAAATTTAGTATTTGTACTTTTCGAACAAATATCACACGAATTTCCGAACCATCACCAAATCTCAAACACAAATACCACCAGTAATCTAAATATCAACTTCCAGGATTTCAGTTCACCCATAACCAAATTTAGTACTACTTAGTACTAATTGTAGAATTATAGTTCACATTGACATCTATATCAAATATCAGGATTTTCCTTCATCATATTACAAATTTAGTACTATTTAGTACTTTTTGTACAATTATGGTACACATCTCCTAATACCATCTCCATATCCACCAACACCGACATTTGGCAAAATTTCGGTATTCCAACTCTATTCCTTCACCCAATACTAAATTTAGTACCATTTAGTACTTTTCGTATAAATATCGGACGCATTTTTACAGCATCGCCAATCTTAAACACAGCTACCATCGGTAGCCCAAGACAATACTATTCCGTCCCCCAATACCAAATGTAATACTATTTAGTAACTTTCGAAATGGTACATATGGTACATATTGTACCATATTTCCTAAACCACTTCCATATCTCAATTCCAGATACCAACAGAGACAGAGAATTTGAGGATTCTAGCCTTTTCCCCTATCCAATACCCAATTTAGTACCATTTAGTACTTTTCGTACAAATAAAGGAAGCATTTCGAAACAATCGCCAAATCTTAAACACAGCTACCATCGGTAATATAAACATTAAATTTCAGAATTTCAGCTCTATTCCGTCCCCCCAAAATAATAAATTTAGTACTATTTAGTAACTTTCGTACAATTATGGTACGTATTTTCGAAACCACTTTCATATTTCAATTCCAGATACCACCATGGACTTCCATATCAAATATGACGATTCTAGCCCTATCCCCTATCCAATACCAAATTTTGTACCATTTAGTACTTTTCGTACAAATAAAGGACTCATTTCAAAACCGTCGCCAAATCTGAAACACGGGTATCGTCAGTAAACTAAATATCAAATTTCATGATTTTTGCTCACCCAATATCAAATTTAGAACCATTTAGTACTTTTCGTACACATAAAGTACATATTCCCAAAACCACCTCCATATCTGAACTTCAAATAACAACAGTGACCTAAATATCAAATTTTTAGATTCCAGCCCAATCCCTTCGCCCAATAACAAATTTAGTACCATTTAGAGCGTTTCGTACAATTATGGTACACACTTCTAAACCCACCTCCAAATCCCAAACACAGGTACCAACATTAATCTAAATATCCTCCATATCTGAATTTCAGATAGCAACAGAGACCTCAGTGACAAATGTGAATATTCCTGTCTTATCTGTCTGTCTTATTTAGTACCTTGCGAACAACTATAGAACTCATATCTGAAACCAGCTCCAATAGTCCAGACCACGAATGAACAGCTACTTAAGCCACCTCTTTATTACGAACCTACCACAAAAAGGAATCCCATTACAAAATTTTTAAATTCTTGCTTCTTCTGTTCACCCTAAACCAAACTGTTTCAAATTTTAGTACTATTTAGTACAGTTCGTACACTTGGTACACAATTTCCAATAGCACCTCCATTTATCATACTCACTTTCCATCCTTGATTTTCATACCAATTTTTCATGTTCTTATCTCTACCCGTCCATCTATTGCCAAATGGTACCATTTTAGAAATTTAGTAATATTTTAGAACTTTTCGTAACCTTAAAGTTCAAAGTTCCAAAATCCCTTTGGTACATCTATTCTGCACTCTATCAGTGACACCCATTCCAAATTTCAGAATTCTAGTTCACTCCCTTTGTCCAATACGAAGTATTGAATTTTTAGTACATTTTAATTATTTTCTTAACCTTTTAACCATCCTTATCACTCACCTACGCTCCAAGACTCACTTCCGTGCTCTCTCTATCGCGCTCTCTCTCTCAAGTCTTTCGTTGGTTCCAATGGACCTGTCTAAGCCCTTGAAGACATTTCAGTTGTCTTGTCTTTCGTGCACTTGTAGTACACATTTCTCATGCCACCTCTTTATTACGAACCTACCACAAAGAGGAATCCCTTTACAAAATTTCAAAATTTAAGCTTCTGCCGTTCACCCTAAACCAAACTGGTACCATTTTAGAACTTTTCGTAACCTTAAAGTTCAAATTTCCCTTTGGTACATCTATTCTGCTCTCTGTTAGTGACTCCCATTAAAAATTTCAAAATTCTAGCTTATTCCGTTTGTTCAATAGAAAATATTAAATATTTGGAACATTTTAGTGCTTTCCTCATCCTTTTACCCAGTCTTATCACTCGCCTACGCTACAAAAGTTACCCCCGTGCTCTCTCTCTCTCTCCCTCTCTCGGGCCTTTTATAGGTTCCAATGGGCTTATATAAGTCCTTGAAGACATTTCAGTTGTTTTCAAGCCTGTCAAGAGCTATTTATACTCAGCGAGATATTTTGATTTTTTTATGGAGTTTACAAAAAAGTTCGACTTTACGCCGTTTGTTCCATACTTATTATAACCTACATTTGTTGTTTGTTTTTTCTTTATTACAATAAATTTATTTTTGTTTATTTCTGTTTTTTTCTTTGTGTCATATGAACTGTCAGTTGAGCTCTTTTTTGTTACAAGCCCAGTGATGTTGACTCACACAACGGCTAATATAGACTCTGAAGAGAAACAACAAAAAGCCAGTCATTGCAGTCAGTCACCGAGTTGGTTTGGTTGGCATGGTGGGTACACAAGGAGAGCCCTTGTACTGTACTGGCACAATAAAGCAAGAGCAAAAAAAAAAAAATATAGAGACGACAGACCCCACCTCGAGTGTCAACTCGCAATGGCATGTGGCTACCCCAATCACTCTGCATCTACATTCCATTCCCCCTATCAGAAAGAGGGAGGAGAGACTGAAACGCATTGCATAAATAGCAAGTGAATCATAATTATAACAAATGTGTATTTTTTTTTCTCTTGCAATCGAATGAAAATGTTGGGGGGTGGGGGTAGGGCTTAGGCTCTCTTGTTTAAATATGGATGATATGCCTCTTCTGCCCACCCCCTACCCTTAGTTTGCCTCAGATTTCAACGCCCTGCCTTTGATCTGCTGTGTGTAATGCCCCGGTTTTCATTTTTTTTTCATAAGTGGATACCAACAAATATCATTGGCATTGTTGTAAATGACGTGACAACAACAACAACATCAGCACAAAAGAATACACATTGCGTTGTTCGCTGTCAAATGTTTTTGCTGGTTGTCTCTCTTGTCTTTTTTTTTGGGAAAGCGTGAATTATGATGCGACATAATTTATTTAAGCCTATTCACTGCCATTCAACCATAAATGTTTCGAATAGAAAAAAAAAATAGAAACTAAACGTTCCTAAACAGTTTTTCGTGTGAGCTGCCATGAGCCGCCAACCAGTCGTCCATTCAATCCAAATGCATTTTGGATGGCCATTCTTTTTTCTTTTTATACCCTACACCACAAGGTGGTCAGGGTATAATACCGTTTGTGCACTTGTCTGTAACAGGCAAAGGGAAACGAGATAGACCCATAGTTCCTTTTGATGATCTGCATAGAAGCACATTCTGAGTCGATTTATGTATGTCCGTCCGTCTGTCCGTCCGTCAATACAAATTTGTAAAACTGTTTTACATGGCTGTCAAGGTTCCCACTCAGCATATGGCATGGTATTATGAGGTTGGCTAGACATGTATGGTACGTGTCAAGCTTAAATGTATGAACTCGATATGAGCTAAACTTGGATTTGAGTTGTATGCAAATTTTAGGCCCCCTGGCAAGTAAAGATTTTATGGACCTAATATCAAACCTAGGCTGAAAGATGCCCGTCAAGATAAATTTAAATTTCATTAGCATAGACACAAACCAAGAAATTTTCTCTCCCGTTCAGAAAGGGTTAATGAAGACAGTATGAGGTGATGGCAGATAAAAGTATTGACAATTGTGACCCTTTGTGGGTGAGGTAAAAGAAGGGGTTCGCAGATGTACAGGGTGAGATAAAAAAAAAGCAACACAGTCAGACGCCGTAACTTTTACATTTTTTTAAATTTTTTAGACTAAGTTTGGATTTGTTCGAATTGGTCACCTTTGGCACGAATTATAGCCTTCGAACGGCCAATGAAGTCACACGCTGCCCGAGTGTTGCTCTGCGGTGTTTTGGCCCATTCCCGGCGAAGCGCTTGCATGAGGTGATCGACACTTTGGTATTTTTTAGTGCCAACCTCGCTTTCCGAAATACTCCAAACACAATAGTCCAACGGATTGGTATCCGTCGATTTTGGTGGTCATTGTTGTCTGGAAATGAAGCGAGGAACCTCATTTTGTAACCATTCTTGAGTGGCGCGTGCTGAATGCGATGATGCTGAGGCCTGTTGGAATGTCCAAGGTCTACGGTCCAGGCTTTAATACACCCTCCAGAATATTTTCGCGAAAATATTCGGCATTTATTCTGATGCCGGTCGATTAATAGGAGCGGAGGGCGACCATCGGCTGTTATGGCGGCCCACACCATCACCATGGCCGGCGCTTGAGTCCTGGTGGCCAACCGAAGGTGCACATTTTCAGCTGACCTCCTGTTCGAATGTCCAAGGTCTGCGGCCAAAATGTTTGCGTGCCCAAGGCTTTAATAGAGCCTCCAGAATATTTTCGCGATAATATTCGGAATTTATTTTGTTGCCAAGGTCGTTTATTACAAGCGGAGAGAGACCATCGGCTGTTGTGGCGGCCCACACCATCAACATGACCGGAGCTTGAGTTCTGGTGGCCAATCGAAGGTGCTGAGAGGTGCTTTCAGCCGACCTCTTTGGCATGTAAACACGATCATTTTGTCTGTTTACAAACTACTGGACAACGAATGTTTTCTCATCGGAGAATACCAAATTCGGCAGTTCACCACTTTCGGCCAAGCGAAGCTCTTTTGAATCTATTTTTTTTCTGTTGCGGTGTAAGTTCTTGCACTTTTTGGAATGGATTTACCCCGAGCTCATTTTTCAATATTTGTCGAATGGAATATTGCGATATATTCAGCTCACGAGCCATTTTTCGGCCACTGCGACGCGGGTTTCGGTCAAGTCGCTTCTTTACTTTTCGTACCATTTCCGCTGATATTTTTCCTGTTTTCTTCCGTCCACTTCCTTGACTTCGTCGGGCTACGCTACCAGTATCACGGTAACGAGCGATGGTACGAGACAGAAAAGATTTATTCACATTTAAATTCTGGAGTGCTCTAACGATAGTCACTTGTGGTTTTCCAGCCAAATATAAAGAAATCACACTATCCCGCTTGAATTCCATCACGAATAACTTTTTTTCTGGAAAATCCCCACCAAAATGCTTTTGTACGCTTGTAAACAATATAATGAGCTGTCACTGGAATAATTTTAACAGTTGTCGGACGAGTGGCTTAGAAATGACAGCAATCTGAAGTTGGTTGCAGTTTTTTCATCTCACCCTGTATACCTTCTAGAGCCATATGGCTGATGAGGGTATAATCAAATTTAATTTTATCCTGGCGGATATGGCTGATAGGGTATCTTTTCTATCAGTTCAAATCCCCAATCAAACAAAGGGCCATATGTTTTTGATATGAATTTTAATGGAGTTGAATCACCCATTGATTTTCTCTCAGCCCCACGATAAGAGCCAAGTCGAAATGTCTTTCATGTCGAATTTCTATCAACCCACCAACAACAATTATATTATTAACTTATGGCTAGAATTACAAGTGAACCATTTGTAATTAATCATAAGTATATAATTAACGAAGCAATAAACGAAATGTGATTACTGCCATTTCCTTCAATCCCATTGTGGATAGAAAACCCACAACTAAAAATCACAAACGAAATGCTGAAATAAATAAAAAAAAATACAAATAATTGGCGAATTTGAAGAGGAAATGTAAATACCAACAAAAGGCTAACAACAAACAATTAAAAATATTGAAAAAAAAATTGATTTAGCAAAAAACAAGTAGAAAAGCTGTAAGTTCGGCCGGGCCGAACTTTTAATACCCTCCACCATTTGATACAAATTTGGCAATTTCAAAAAAAAAAAAAATAAATAAATAAATAAAATCTGTTAAAAATTCTGTTCAAATCTTAAAAATACCGAATGCTTATACGACGACGTGGACCTGCATAGGCAACTTTTGTCATAAGTTATTACAATATTTAAATGCGAAACTTGAAGAAAAATCTGTTTAAAATTTAGCTAAAATCATCAAATACCGAAGATGGGGAGGTCCCGTTATATGGGGGCTATACGAAGACGTGGACCGGCACCGAAAATTTTCTGGCATGGGCTAAAGTATCCATTACGAACTTCACATGCGAAATTTGAAACAATCCCGGTAAAGAATGTCGCTAAAATCATCAAAATACCGAATATCGGGGGTACGGTATATGGGGGCTATACGAAGACGTGGACCTACATGGCCCATTTTCTGTTTTATGCTGCAGTATCTATTACGAACTTCAAATACTAAATTTGGAACGATTCCGTTAAATAATGTCGCTAAAATCATCGAAATACCGAATATCGGGGGGTACCGTTATATGGGGGCTATATGAAGACGTGGACCTACATGGCTCATTTTTTGACTTAGGGTGAATTATCCATTACGAACTTCACATGCCAAATTTGAAATAATTCCGGTGAATAATGTCGCTAAAATCATCAAAATACTGAAAATTGGGGGGGGGGGGGGGGGGGGGGCGTTATATGGGGGCTATACGAAGACGTGGACCTCCACATATAATTTTTTGTCTCAGGCTGTAGTATCTATTTCGAACTTCAAATACCTAATTAGAAACAATTCCGGTGAATAATGTCGCTAAAATCATCAAAATACCGAATATCGGGATATGGGGGCTATATGATAATGTGGACCTACATGGCCCATTTTCGAACTTAACCTGCCTACTGACAAAATATACATGTGTGCAAAATTTTAGCCTTCTATCTCTATTCGTTCGAAAGATAGCGTGATTACAACAGACAGACAGACGGACAGACGGATAGACAGACAGACACACAGACAGACAGACGGACATGGCTAAATCGTCTTAGAATTTTATGCTGATCAAGAATATATATACTTTGTTGGGTCTGGCATGAGTATTTCACGGAGTTACAAACGGAATGACAAAATTAATATACCCTCCATAGTATGGTGGAGGGTATAAAAAAATCAAAAATAATCTCAAGCTCTCCTTATAAGGTGATTCTCTGACTTTTTAATAGCATATAAATAAATGTTGGAAGAACCACTTAAACGAGAAAAAAAAAAAAAACAAATTTAATAGCCAACACGCTCTTGAAAAGTGAGCTTGAATTTTTTTTGTAGCAAATTTGAGCTTATATGCCATGCCATTTCTAAATACATGTGATCCTACATAGATGGATAAAAACCAATTCCAAAGGCAACCCAAAATTATCGACCACCCAAAATGTAACTTCATTAAAATGTAAAACACACAACAACCACCAGGCCAGGCCATGTAATTTGTCCGACATTAAAACCACAGCCATATTGGCCTCCAAGACAAAGTTTAATTTTCTTTGAAATGAAAATATCATCAAATATCTTTGCTCCATGAACATGTCTTTAATAAGTTTGACGGGTAATACTTTTATGCTTCACTGCTGGGTACCCATCTATGTAGCTACGTATTTCACAGTTGATGACAACGCCCACGCTAACTGGGGGCAGGCAATTTCAACACGGCGAGGGTCAATTTATGATTTGGGGCAATGGAAATTAATTGAATGCTTTGTTTTTAGAAATAAAAAGGAGGATAGGTCTTCTAGAAAAACCCGACAACTAATGGCAACTATTTAACATTTCCATTACCAGAAGGCGGAAAAATAAGGACCCCAACTTCTCTATTGGATTACCTAGGAAACAGGAAACGTATGAGTTATTCCCATAGAATTTAGAAGACATAATACATTACTCCTACCTTATCAAGTAATGAGTAATGAAACCGTCACATGCTGCCCGAATGTTGTTCTGCGGTATTTTGGCCCACTCCCGGCGAAGCGCTTGTTTGAGGTAATCGGCACTTTGGTATTTTTTAGTGTCAACCCTGCTTTCCAAAATACTCTCCAGACACAATAGTCCAACAGATTGGTATTCGGAGATATTGGTCTTCATTGTTTACACTTTAACAGCTGTCGGACGAGTGGCCTAGAAATGACAGCAGTCTGAAGTTGGTTGCAGTTTTTTCATCTTACCCTGTAGACAATTCTCTTCCAGAAAGTAGAGTAGAAATCCTTGTGCGTATGTTTAGAGAATTCCATTGAAAAATTTGGCTAAAATAATAAAATACAGAATATCGGGCGTTTCTTATATGGGGGGGAGGGGGGGTACTATACGATATAGTGAATCGATATGACCCATGACGGGAAGACGAACGGACAGGGCTAAATCGTCTTAGAATTTTATCTACTACAGGTTATCTAAGGCTAGAAGACCATCAATGGATCTTCCTGGGCTTGAAGTCGTTCTTCAGATTTTCTGTAGCTAGAGGAAATCCTATTAGTTTTAAAATGTACTCCTTCAGTTTTTCTATGACTAGAAGACCACTCCCTCAGGTCTTCTACAGCTAGAAGGCTAACTACAGCTCATCTTGGGCTAGAATACCATTCACAAATCTTTCACGGGGTTGAAGTCGTTCTACAAATAAGGCTAGAGGTACTCCTATTGGTTTTCAAATCTATTCCTGCAGGTTTTCTGAGGCTAGAAGATCTCCTACAAGACATCTGGGGCTAGATATCCTCCCACGAAGTTTTCTGTGGCTAGAAGACTTGCTACAGGTTTTCTAGGGTTGAAGGTCCACAACAGATTTTCTATAGCTAGAAGACCTCCCTAAAACGCTCTATGTCGGGAAGACCTCCTCTTGGTATTCTTTGGTTAGAAGATCTCCTACAGGTCTTGTACGGCTAGAAGACCTCCTGCAGGACATCTGGGGCTAGAAGTTCTTCCACAAGTTTTCTATGGCTGAAGACTCACAACAGATTTTTTATAGCTAGGAGACCTCCTACAGACCTTCTATGTCTGGAAGACCTCCTCTTGGTATTCTTTGGTTAGAAGATCTCCTACAGGTCTTCTATGGCTAGAAGACGACCTACAAGACATCTGGTTCCAGAAGTTCTACCACAAGTTCTCTGTGGCTAGAAGACTTGCTACAGGTTTTCTATGGCGGAGGCCCACAACAGATTTTCTATAGCTAGAAGACCTCCCTGAGACATTCTATGTCTGGAAGACCTCCTCTTCGTATTCTTTGATTAGAAGAACTCCTACAGTTTTTCTATGGCTAGAAGACCTCCTACAAGACATCTGGGGCTAGAAGTCCTCCCACAAGTCTTCTGTGGCTAGAAGACTTGCTAAAGGTTTTCTATGGCTGAAGACCCACTACAGATTTTCTATAGCTAGAAGATCTCCCTAAGACATCCTATGTCTGGAAGACCTCCTCTTAATATACTTTGGTTTGAAGATCTCCTACAGGTCTTCTATGGCTAGAAGACCTCCCACAGGACATCTGGGGCTAGAAGCTCTCCCACAAGTTTTCTGTGGCTAGAAGACTTGCTACAGGTTTTGGAAGACCTCCCACAGACCTATGTCTGGAAGATCTCATCTTGGTATTCTTTGCCTAGAAGAACTCCTACAGGTCTTCTATGGCTAGAAGACCTCCTACAGGACATCTGGGGCTAGAAGTCCTCCCACAAATTTTCTGTGGCTAGAAGACTTGCTAAGGGTTTTCTATGGCTGAAGACCAACAACAGATTGTCTATAGCTAGGAGACCTCCCACAGACCTTCTATGACTGGAAGACCTCCTCTTGGTATTCTTTGGTTAGAAGAACTCCTACAGGTCTTCTATGGCTAGAAGACCTCCTACATGTCTTCTAGGGCCAGAAGTCCTTCCACAAGTTTTTTTTTGTGGCTAGAAGACTTGCTACTGTTTTTCTATGGCTGGAAGAACTCCTAAAAGTCTTGTATTCGACTTTCTTAGGCTAGAAGACCTCCTTCGTACAGGTGTATAGTACACTGTGCAACACAAAAAAAAAAAATAACAGGAAAAATCCAGTCGATCATGAAATAGAGCGAAAAATAGAAGAAAAAGGAAGAGCAAATTTCCCATCTTCCTTTTTTTTTAATTTATATTCGGCAATGGCAATGCAGTAGAAGGTCTTCTAAAGGCTTCTCCTATGGTGAATTGAGAAGACATTCTAAGTTTCATACTTTTTCAATTTCCCTTCATTATCACAACTCCCTCCTTAACATCTTTAAAGAGAAACAACAATTTGCGAAAATGTCATCAAAGAACCTTTAGGGCATACTTATTCTACTAATAAGAAAATATGTAAGCAAAGAAATAAAAAGGGACAGACCTGAAATGTGGTGGTGATAGCCCCTACTTCCAGAACGGGTGGTTGGTCGGTGGTTGGAATTTCTATCTAAAACAAAAAGCAACAACTTTTGAAAACTCATTACCTATTTTTCTCTTCTGCTTTTCATCAGGGTGTGGTTCGACGGCCATGAGCCAAGCAGTATAAACACCAACCAACTTGACAATTATTTTAAATTTATTTCTTAAAAGTGTGCGGGGGAGGGATAAAGGGAGGGGAGTGAGAGGATGGGAGGGAGGGGAAGTGAGACAGCATATAACTGCGCATTTACCAGTCAACGCCGCTGATCCTTTCTTTTTCTTTTTTTTTTTCTATCCCGTCTTTCTTCTTTGTTAATATCTTTGGAGTTGGCATTTCGCTGCTGGCAGAGTTCGATGCGTGTGTCATAAAATTCAACACAAGGTTGGGCCACCAATGACAATTTTCAAAAAAGAATACGGCCTTAAGGCATTCTAAGAAACAGTCATCAAGCATGTCGAACGACCAACCGACCGCCTGCCTCAGAACATTGAAAACCCATAAAAATGTTACGCATGACACACATGTCGTGACGGACATTACATTACGATTTCCGTCCATTAATTGTGATTGATAATTGATTATGCTCTACGGTGGTTGTCTTTTAGCGGAAAGGAAGGGGAGAGGGAAAGGAGGTAAGGGTAAATTTCATAGCATTCGAGAAAATAGAACGTAATTTGAAGAAATGATGTGTCAAGGAGGGGAGTGTAACACTTTCACAAATGACTGGAGAATTCTTTTGGAAGTTAAGTGGAGCATTAAGAACGAAATTGTTCTACGCCAATGGGCTCTGATAATTCGAATATTGACGGCAAAAAAAATTTATGTTTTTCTATTATTTTTCGGAATATATTTTTGAATATAATTCGGTATCTCGAGTAGGACTATAATAATAGTTCCATAATTTTTTTCTGATTTTCGAGTACTTTTTCTAGAAAATACTGGATCTGCGTTCAAAACCTATATATTTATACCTTCAACCATATGGCTAGAGAGGGTATATAATAATTTAATACGGCCAAAACGTACGTGCCTCATCGAAATAACGTTTTTAGACCCTAGCTCTCTTTGGATTAAATTCGTTTCAGGACATTTGGAGTCGATCTAGCGATGTCCGTCCGTCTGGCTGGGGCTCACGATAACTCTCGAAGAAAGTATCTGATTTGATCCAAACTTGGTAAATCCTAATATTATTGTCAAACTTAGATCGAGTTCGGAAATGGGCAATATCGGTCCATTTCTTCTGGTACCTTCCCCACAAAATTTTCAAAGAAAATAATTTACTGCACAGAAAGAGAAACGATAATCCGATTTTGCTCCAATTTCGCAAATCTTAATATTTGCATCCGTGCTAGGTCATGTGCGAAAATGGACAATATCGGTCCACTCCATGCAGTACCTCCTCCACAATGGGTCAAAAGGTCGCCCACAAATGTGAAGTAAGAGTCCGACTGTCTTTAAATAGCCCACATCACAATATTTTTATTAACCCAAGGTCCTGTGTGAAGAGCGATTATATCGGTCACTCCTTCTGGTACCTCCCCGAAAAAGGGTGCAAAGATTTTTAATATCCATGAGGCTCATAAAACGCGAAATAAACATCCGATTCCATTCAGACTTGGCACATCTCAGTATTTCAATAAACACAAGATCTGTTATAAAGGTGGTATAGATCGGACCATTCCTTCTGGTACCTCCCCCACAAAGGGTCCAAGTTTTAAATAACCAAAACGATCATAAAATCCGAAATAAGCATCCGGTTCTCTTCAAATTACACACATCACTATATTTTTTATTAATCTAAGGTCTGGTGTGAAAATGGGATATATCGATCCATTCATTCTGTTACCTCCCCCACAAAGGGTCAAAATTTTGAATATCCATGAAGTTCATAAAATGCGAAATAAACATCCGATTCCATTCAGACTTGGCACATCTCAATATTTCCACCAAAACAAGATCTGTTATAAAGGTGGTATTGATCGGACCATTTCTCCTGGTACCTCCTCCACAAAGGGTCAAAATTTTAAATAACCAAAACGATCACAAAATCCAAAATAAACATTCGGTTCTCTTCAAATTAAACACACCACTATATTTTTATTAACCCAAGCTCTGGTGTGAAAATGGAGTAAATATATGACCACTCCTTCTGGTTCCGCCTCCACATAGGTTTCAAGACTTTTAAAAAGACAAAACGTTCAAAGAACCCGAAATGAGAATCCAACTCTCCTCATATTGCACACATTCAAATATTATTGCTAATGCAATATCTGTTTTGAAGATGATATATATCTACCAACCCCTACTGGTACTTTACCCACAAAGGGTCACAATTTCCAATGCTTTTATCTGTCATAGCTTGCGAGGCAAGTTTAGGTTTTATATTCATTTGGGTCCGATACGAAATGGACAATAGTGGCCCATTCCTTTGGAACCTACTCCATAGAGGATCAAAAATTAATCATAACAGAAGTCAAAATATATTTAAATGGTCGAATATTGGCTGAGGGTATACAACATCTGTCGGCAAAACCGACTGATATTTTTAACTTGTTTTGATTACAACTTGGTATTGTAACCTTTTCACTCAAACGTTGACCATCAACTTCAAGTATATTTTTTTGTTATTGGTTTTGCATTGCTTTGTTTTGTTTTTTTCTTGAATTAATTGAATTACCAATCAATCAAAATGATAATAATATTACAGAATATGATGAATATTGAAAAGCGTATTTCGTTTTTGTTTTATGGTGTGGTATGCCTTAATGTCCGATTATGGTGTCTCAAATTTGAATAATGAGACGGGCAGACAGAGAGACAACCAGCTAGACATTTTTCTGAAATTGGAGTCGTACGTAATTATTTATTGTCGAACGTTGACGAATATCTGTATTTACTTACATTGCAAAGACAGTGAAGGAGAAGTGAACGAAAAAAAGATTAACTCTACAGGGTGAGATGAAAAACTGCAAGCAACTTCAGACTGCTGTCATCTTTAAGCCACTCGTCAGACAGCTTTTTAAAATTATTCCAGTGACAGCTCATTATATTGTTTACAAGCGAAGAAAAATATTTTGGTGAGAATTTTACAGAAAAAAAGGTATTCGTGATGGAATTCAAGCGTGATTGTGTGATTTCTTTATATTTGGCTGGAAAATCACAAGTGGCTATCGTTAGAGCACTCCAGCATTTAAATGTGAATAAATCTTTTGTGTCTCGTACCATCGCTCGTTACCGCGACACTGGTAGCGTAGCCCGACGTCAAGGATGTGGACGTAAGAAAACAGCAACATCAGCAGAAATGGTTCGAAAAGTAAAGAAGCGACTTGATCAAAACCCGCGTCGCAGTGGCCGAAAAATGGCTCGTGACCTGAACATATCGCAATATTCCATTCGGCAAATATTGAAAAATGAGCTCGGGGTACGGCCATTGAAATTCCAAAAAGTGCAAGAACTTACACCGTAACGGAAAGAAAATAGACAAAAACGACATTCGTTGTCCAGCAGTTTGTAAACAAACAAAATGATCGGGTTTTTACTTGCCAAAGATGTCAGCTGAGAATATGCACCTTCGGTTGGCCACCAGAACTCACACGCTGGCCATGGTGTGGGCCGCCATAACAGCCAATGGTCACTCTCCGCTCGTATTAAAAGACCGTGGCTTCATAAATAAATGCCGAATTGAATAATCTAGAAAATATTCTGCAGGGTGTACTAAAGCCTTGGGCATGAAAACATTTTGGCCGCAGACCTTGGACAATTCCAACAGGACTCAGCACCATCGCAGTCAGCACGCGCCTACCAAGAATGGTTACAAAATGAGGTTCCTCACTTCATTTCCAGCACACAATGGCCACCAAAATCTCCGGATACCAATCCGTTGGACTATTGTGTCGGGAGTATTTTGGAAAGCAAGGTTGGCACTAAAAAATACCACAGTGTCGATCACCTCAAGCAAGCGCCTCGCCGGGAATCGGCCAAAATACCACAGAGCTACATTCGGGCAGCGTGTGACGGTTTCATTGGCCCTTTGAAGACCATAATTCGTGCCAAAGGTAACCAATTCGAACAAATCTAAACTTATTCTAAAATTTGATGATATTTCCGACATTTTTTGCTTTCATTCAATAAAATTTAAAAAAAAAATGTTAAGTTTGACTTTGTTGCAGTTTTTATACCCTACACCACAAGGTGGTCAGGGTATTATGTCTTTGTGCATTTGTTTGTAACAGGCTAAAGGAAACGAGATAGACCCATAGTTCCTTTTGATTATCTGCATAAAATCACATTCTGAGTCGATTTATTCATGTCCGTCCGTCCGTCCGTCAGTCCGTCCCTCTGTCCATGTATTTTTGTAAACAAAGTACAGGTCGTATTTATTGCCCGATCCAGATGAAATTTTGCACAGATCATTTGTTTGGCCCAAGGACGAACACTATTTAAATTGGAGATAATCGGTAAAAATGTAGATGTAGCTTCCATATATATCTTCGTCTTCGATCTTCGTGAAGATCGGTTCAGATATAGCTATAGCTCCCATATATACTGTTCATCCGATTTGTTATATTTGTTACCCACAGCCGTAATATGCACTCCGTAACAACGATATTCAGGGAAATATATCAAATACAGCTCAGAAATATCTTTGCCAAATTTTATCGAGATCGGTTCAGATTTGGATATAGCTCCCACATATAACTTCGTCCGATTTACATTTTATTGTGCACCAAACGTCTAATATATGTCCAAATGTGATGGAATTTGGAACTTATTACCGAATATGTCAAATTTGATCGAGATCGGTTCAGATTTGGATATATCTCCCCCACCTATAACTTCGTCCGATTTACCTTTTATGGTGCACCAAACGTCTAATATTTGTCCAAATGCAATGGAATTTGGCACTTACGACCGAATTGAGTCTAGAAGCTAGTATGTCAAATTTAATCGAAATCGGTTCACATTTAGATATAGCTCCCATATATATTTTTATCCGATTTTAAATTATTTGTGCACCAAATGGGCAACACAAGTCCGAATTTAAAAGATACAAATGCTTCGCCATAGTTAGTCCTTTGAATTTTGATTGAATTCTCCCATAAAAACTTTTAATTGTTATGCGGAGCTATACTAAATTAACAAAGTGGTGTAGGTCGGCCCTGCCCGACTTTAAGACTTTCTTTACTGGTTTTTGTTCGTTTTCATGTTTATGTCTCCGCAAAATGGTGTCATGGCTTTATAAAATCGTTTTTAATATTCTTTAAATTAAAATTTATTTAAATTCTTTTATTAAAATATGTTTTTTTCTTTTTCTCATTTCAGGTATGTAAATAAATGCTTACTTCAAATTGACGCTTTTTACTGAGGTCTTTTGCACTCGAACAATAATCGCCGAAAAAAGAAACGTGACACTGTTCAATTTTCAACAAAGGCATTTCTTGTTGTTTGACGTTAAAAATTTACCGGAAATGCGTGCGTGAGTTGTGAAGTAGAACCATAAATTTAATTATATTTATGACTTAATTTTGGAACTGCTGCCATTCATTCTTTTTAATAAAACCGAGTAAATTTTTTTTGCTTTTGGGAATGAACGGTTTTTTTAATACCCATACTTTTTCTAGGTTTTGCATTAATAGAAGATATTGTAGAGGTTTATATTCGTAGAGTGACTAGATAGGGCAGAACATCTTATACATTATACATAAAGAAAATTTTATACACATTCTTATTTTAGAGCTTTTTGTAACATGAAATTTCGAGTTTTCAAAAAACCCTTTTGGTACATCTATTCTGCACTCCATCGGTGACTCTCATTCCAAATTTCAGTAAGAAATTTTCAATGTCGAATATTAATAATTTTTGGCACATTAATTTGTTATGCCCACCGCAAACTGAAATCTTAAATTTCGGCTAATTCGATTGATAACATATGGTAAAAACCCTCCAAAGAAGTAAAATCGGGAATAGGGTTCTATGGGAGGTCTATATGAAGTGCTGGAATGATTTTCTCATTATTTTGCAGGGACATCAGACATCCATTAAGAACACCTGATGTCAAATTTCAGTTCATTTCAATTGAAAATTGACCTTAAATCTTTAAATATTTTTAGTCGGAGGGTACCGTTATATGGGGTTTATGCCTAAACGTTGAATAATCTTTAAAATTTTTTTGATTAAAATATTTTTTTACTTATTATGAGCTAATCTAAAAAATCGGATTCAATTAGTTGTATATCAATATTTTTGTCACACCTTCCCATACATGGTGGGCCACAGTGCATTGGAATATTTTTATACCCTCCACCATACTATGGAGGGTATATTAACTTTGTCATTCCGTTTGTAACTCCTCGAAATACTCATTTCAGACCCAAGTATATATATTCTTGTTCAGCGTCAAATTCTAAGTCGATTTAGTGATGTCCGTCTGTCTGTCCGCCTGTCTGTTGTATTCACGCTCGATCTTTCGATCGAATCGAGATAGAAGGCTAAAATTTTGCATACATGTTTATTTTTCCAGTAGGCAGGTTAAGTTCGTAAATAGGCCATGTAGGTCTACGTCTTCGTATAGCCCCCATATAAGTGTACCTCCCGATATTCGGTATTTTGATGATTTTAGCGAATTTCTTTACCGGAATCGTTTCGAATTTGGTATTTGAAGTTCGAAGGGGATACTGCAGCCTAAGACAGAAAATTGTCTGTGCAGGTCCACGTCTTCATATAGCCCCCATATAACGGCACATCCCGATATTCGGTATTTTGATAATTTTAGTGACATTATTCACCGGAATCGTTTCAAATTTCGTATTTGAAGTTCGAAATGGATACTACAGCCTAAGACAGAAAATTGTCTATGCAGGCCCGATATATCAGTATTTTGACGAGTTTAGGTACAATAACCACCGAAATTTTTTAAGATGTCGTATTTGAAGTTCGAATTGGATGCTACAGCCTGTGACAGCAAATTGTCTATGCAGGTCCAGGTCTTCGCACAGCTCCGATATAACGGTACCTCCCTATACACGATATTTTGATGATTTTAGCTACATTATTCACCGTTTATTTCAAGTTTCGAATTTGAATATGGTAATGGCTTATGACAAACAATGCCTATGTAGGTCCACGTCGTATAGACCCCAATAAAACGGCTATATTCGGTAATATTAAAATTTAAACAGAATTTTTTAAGGATTTTTTTGAAAATTTCCAAATTCGTTCCAAATGGTGCAGGGTACTCAAAGTTCGGCCGGGCTGCTTTTTAACTTTTTTTTAAATTGTCAAAGTTCTATGAGACGCCTTTGTGTCATAAGTGTCGCTAAGTTTTTTTGTACCATTATTGTTGGAATTATCGGAAGACCCCATTTAAAGTCCCTTTATGCCATAAGCGAACGTCATGAAAAATTGTGCGATTTTAGCTTTAGTTGTTTCCTCTGATCACTTTGTTTTGTTATGAATAGAGATTGTTTAAAAATGTAACAAATATGTACTCAGTTTTGCTCCCCACTGTACAGTGTACTCACACACATCGACAAAACAAAATTCACCCATCCTTCCCTCCATCCATTTGTTTATTTCAAATCTCACATCATTGCGCTGTGTGTCATTGCATTGTAAATTTTATTGTTCTGATTTACCATTGCATACTTTTAGGTCAAGTATAAATGTAAACAAATGGATTGCTGTATCTCTCTCCCTCCCTCTCTCTCTCCTTTTCTTACTCATTCATGTAAACAACAATTTATTGAATATCAAATACCCATCGTCGTCAACAACAAAGATTTTGACTGGAAATGTTGTTTCTTTATTTTTTAAAAAAAACTCTGGCGGTTTAATGCAGTAGTACCACCAACCAACCCATCAACCCAACAAATGCCAGGCAATTTTAAAAAAGTTAAACAAAAAATTGTTTTCTCTCCATATTTAAGGCAAACACGCAATTTGATTGTAAAATTTTTCATCCATATTTTGCCATATTTTATGGAAGGTAATTTTACACAAGCCCCCACCTCGTACCCCCAAAGCTAGAGCTTTCAACACATTGGTGGTGGAAAATAAATTTTCATTTTCAATGTGTTTTGGAGGAGACCAGACCGCACCACTTATATTACCCCCCTTTTGATGTGTGAGCAATACATGAAAGGAGTTGGTTTTCTTTCGCTTTGCAATAATGAAAACGAAAACACTTTAGTTCAAGGTTACGGTATATATTATTGGGGTTACGCAGAAAGATTTTCGAAAACCAAAACAAAAAAGAAAACAAAGTGAAAAAAGGAATTTAAAAAATTAAAAAAAATTAAAAAAAAAAATTTAAAAAAAAAATTTAAAAAAAAAAATTAAAAAAAAATTAAAAAAAATTTAAAAAAAAACTAAAAAAAAATTAAAAAAAATTAAAAAAAAAAAATTAAAAAAAAATTAAAAAAAATTAAGAAAAAAAATTAAAAAAAAAATAAAAAAAATTAAAAAAAATAAAAAAAAAAATTAAAAAAAATAAAAGAAATTAAAAAAAAAATTAAAAATAATAAAAAACAAGTTAAAAAGCAGTAAGTTCGACTGGGCCGAACTTTCAATACCCTCCACCATTTGGAACAAATTTGGAAATTTTCAAAAAATAAAATCCTTTAAAAATTCTGTTTAAATCTTAAAAATACCGAATATATCCCTTATATTGGGGTCTATACGACGTGGACCTACACAGGCATGGTTTGTCATAAGCCATTACCATATTCAAATTCGAAACTTGAAATAAACGGTGAATAATGTAGCTAAAATCATCGAAATATCGTAAATAGGGAGATGCCGTTATATCGGAGCTGTGCGAAGACCTGAACCAGCATAGACAATATTCTGTCATAGGCTGTAGCATCCATTACGAACTTCAATTACTACATCTTCAACAATTTCGGTGGGCATTGTACCTAAACTCGTCAAAATACCGAATATAGGGAGGTACTGATATATGGGGCCTATATGAATACCTGGACCTGCATACACAATTTTCTGTCTCAGACTGCAGTTCCCATTACGGACTCTAAATACGTAATTTGAAACAATTCCGGTAAATAATGACGCAAAAATCATAAAAATACCGAATATCCGGAGGTACCGTTATATGGGGGCTCTGCGAAGACGTGGACCTGCACAGACAATTTTCTGTCATAGGCTGTAGTATCCATTATGAACTTCAAATACCAAATTTGAAACAATTCCTGTAAATAATGTCGCTAAAATTATCAAAATACCGAATATAGGAAGGTACTGATATATGGAGCCTATTCGAAGACCTGGACCTGCATAGACAATTTTCTGTCACAGACTGTAGTTCTCATTACGAACTCTAAATACGTAATTTGAAACAATTCCGGTGAATAATGACGCTAAAATCATCAAAATACCGAATATTGGGAGGTACCGTTATATGGGAGCTATACGATGACGTGGACCTGCACAAACAATTTTCTGTCTTGGGCTGTAGTATCCATTTCGAACTTCAACTACCAAATTTGAAACTCTTCCGGTAAATAATCTCGCTAAAATCATCAAAATACCGAATATCGGGAGGTACCGTTATATGGGCGCTATACGAAGGCATGGAACTGCACAGACAATTTTCTGTCTTAGGCTGTAGTATCCATTTCGAACTTCAAATACCAAATTTGAAACAATTCCGGTGAATAATGTCGCTAAATCATCAAAATACCGAATATCGGGAGGTGCCGTTGTATGGGGGCTCCACGAAGACGAGGACCTGCATAGACAATTTTCTGTCTTAGGTTGTAGTATCCATTTCGAACTTCAAATACCAAATTTGAAACAATTCCGATAAATAATGTCGCTAAAATCATCAAAATACCGAATATCGGGAGGTACCGTTATATAGAGGCTGTACGAAGACGTGGACCTACATGGCCCATTTTCAATGCCAAAAGTCCTGCAGACATAATACACATTTGAGTAAAATTTTATCAACCTACTTCATTTCGTTTGTAAGCTAGAGTGATTTCCACAGACGGACAAACGGATAGGCGGACAGACGGACGGACCTTGCTAAATCGATATAGAATTTTATGCTGATCAAGAATATATATACTTTGTGGGGTCTAAAATCTATATTTCGAGGTGTTACAAGCGGAATGACAAACTTGGTATACCCTCCATACTATGGGTATAAAAAATAGAAATAACCATTTTTCGACAGCGTTTTTATTCTCTCACCTTCATGGCTAGACAGAAAAAAATGTTTCTCAACAGTCTTAGACCCCATGACATTAAAATTAATTTAAAGAAAAAAAATTAGGTTTTTATTAAAAATAGTTTTTTTTTATTTTTATTCATTAAAAAGCCCAACACTTATCGGCCACATTCATGTGCGAACCGATATGACAATTAAAATCTCGACCAAATTCATAGCCATTACTCAGGGGTCCATTGATAATTAAACGCTCCACGGTGTGACGGGCCAAGGGGAAATAATTCGGTGTGGCTGCAGCATTTTTACTACTTCCACCACCTGCTGAACAATGAACCTGGCCATAGTTAATAAAAAATAATTGGGTATTGCTGAAGTCCATGCCGGGTAGAGTTTCATATTTTAAATCTTCACTCGTGGCCTCCTGATCCTCCAGCCATTTTATGTAGGCGGCAAAGGAAATGTTGGCAGCACTGGTGTCCAACATAAAATCTCTCAACTGGCTGCCGTTACGATACACATTGGGCGCATTGTAGAGGTAGTTGCTAGCCTGTACGCGAAAACATTCCTTGATTTTATTGAACGCCTCGTGAATATCATAATTCCAGCCATTGACCAGGGGCGGTGGGGAATCATGCCAACCCTGCTGATCATAGTGTCGTATCATTTCCCGGGCCATTAGATAGCCGAGGGAGGAGTATTTCAGGGACTTGGGATAGTGCAGGGAATACATGGGCGCCTGTAGCAGAGACCAACTGAACTGCAAACGAATTTCGGCATTTGTGGCATAGGTAAATACCCCCTCCTCCAGCGGTTGCTTGATGATGCTGTGATAACCACTTAATTGTTGCAAATACTGCTGGGCACTACGTTCCATTAGCAGATCCAGGGATTTCCAATAGCTTCCCGGTCCATTGATTAGTTTCAAATCATTAACCACATCGTTGTGATAGTGGAACTCTGGCTCCTTGATCTTCCAGGAGAGGGTGCGCAGCTTAATGTCCTTGCGAAAGCTATCGTGCAGCCATCGGGTGTTGGTCTCTACGCTTTGGGCAAAGGCCTCTCGAATGTATTGGAAAATTTCACGCAAGTCATTGAGCACGGCATCCTTGCGATATTTACTCTGATAGATACCGCCCAGGACGTGGGGGAAAAACTGCAAGGTCTGGCGGGTACAGTACAAGTTGCGTTCATTGCTTCGCGGTGCCTTGTCACGGGGCAGGGTGATTTCGGACAATGCCCGGTACATAATGTAATAGGCAAAGGAGGCGGTCAGGCCCTTTCGAGCTATGGTATTCAGGTGTTGAAAATACTCCTCATCGCGCAAATAGAATTCCCGCGGTATCGAATGGCCCTTGCCCAAACTGATTTGCACGAAACGCTGGAATTCCAGGCCATATTTATTCTCCAAAAAGCTTACCGATTGTGGATTGTTGTTGAGATTTTGCATGACGCCATGGAAGCTATTCGGCACCGGCACATTGTAGCGGGCCCGCGTCCTGTTCATACCCCCATTGGGTAAATCCAACAGCTGCCGCTTTTTCATATATTTGCATAGCTCAAATTCGAAGCGTTGTATATCGCCGGCCAGGCGTATGGCATCCGTCTCCTCCACATCCAACCAGGATCGGAGATTGTCTCGAATTTCCATTTGCAATCCCGTGAAAGTTTCATCGCTGGCCTCTGTGGCAGTCATGTAGCTACACAAATTCTTTGGCAATACTGTCCTCTGGGGTTCCTCCAGAATCGGTGTGGGTATGGCCCGGCCCACTGTGGTCCGAGGTATAGTCAGGGTTATGAGTATATCCAAATTGTAACGATGCTTCAACTGGCCGATTACATCAATCCAGCTGTACTGTTTCTCCTGCCACTGACTATCCTTGACATAGGGCAATCCCCCATGGTACTCCACAAATTTCTTTATAAAATCCCTCTCTTCGGCCGAGGAGGCCTGGGCCTGGCTACAAGCTCTGTAGAAATGTTTGGCCGCCGAGTCATCGAATTCTGTCGAAAGTCTTGGGCCATTTAGAATATTTTGTATCTGCATCAGCAACTGATGTTCCATGACATCCGACACTGCCCAGTTGTCCTGGCGTATCGAGGCATTTTGTCCCTGGTACCATCTGCCACAGGTGTATTCATAGAAATCATGGCATGGCTCCTCTTCCAAATTCATAAACTTTAGCATCTCCTTGGACTTGGCGGCATGCAAAATTCTCAGCTGCTGCCTGGCCAAATTTAGGTCATTGTTCTGTTGTTGCTGCTGCTGTGACTGCGACAGCTGCTGCTGTTGTGGACTCACCAACTGACGCTCTTTCTGCTGACCACGCTGCTGACCTTGACCCAGACTTTGTTCAGTCGGCCCAATGACGTTGCCGATTATCAGCGCCAAACCAAATAAAACCGCTCGGCTCGTGACTTGTGTTTGTAACATTTTCACCCGCAGACATTAGAAACGAAACTAAGCAGCTCTCGTTGTGCGTTTTTGAAAATTCCAATCCATTTCGAATTTGCCATTCAAAGCAAAATGCTGATAAGAATTAGTTTTTTTTTTTTCAATTTTTTTTTTAATTCAAATACCAGCAAGCCTTGCTTCCGTAATGTAATAAAAATTTATAAAAACAATTGGTTCAAGTTTAAACCTTTCATTTCGAAAAAAATATAATATGCTTTCTTGGGGGCCTTTGAAAGGTGCATCGGGAAAATAAGAAAAAATGTTTTGAATGAGGCTGCAGTTGGAAATGTGCCATTGGAATATAAGTGAGATTTTGTAAAAGGAATAAAAATAGGACCGCAATAAACTGAACTGGTTTTTCATATAAAAATCATTGTTAAGCCCCATGTTGGGCGCCATTCACAATTCAGGCTTCATAGACAAAAATTTCATGTCTCGCAAGTCTTCGCAGTTTTTTGTCCCACACTGTATATCTGTCATGATATACAGTGTGGGACAAAAAAACTGCGAAAAAGTCAAACGCCATAATTTTTAATTTTTTTTTTTTAATTTTATTGAACGAAAGCAAAAATATCGGAAATAGCATCAAATTTTAGAATAAGTTTAGATTTGTTCGAATTGGTCACCTTTGGCACGAATTATGGCCTTCAGACGGCCAATTTTTTTTTTAAATTTTATGAATGAAGGCAAAAAATTTCGGAAATAGCATCAAGTTATAGAATAAGTTTAGATTTGTTCGAATTGATCACCTTTGGAACGAATTATGGCCTTCAAACGGCCAACTTTTTTTTTACATTTTATGAATGAAGGCAAAAAATGTCGGAAATAGCATCAAGTTTTAGAATTAGTTTAGATTTGTCACCTTTGGCACGAATTATGGCCTTCAAACCGTCACGCATTGCCCGAATGTTGCTCTGCGGTATTTCGGCCCATTCCCGGCGAAACGCTTGCTTGAGGTGACCGACTTTTTGGTATTTTTTAGTGCCAACCTTGCTTTCCAAAATTCTACAGACACAATATTCCAACGAATTGGAATCCGGAGATTTTAGTGGCCATTGTGCTCTGGAAATGAAGCGTGGAACCTCATTTTGTAACCATGTTTGGGTGGCGCGCTCTGAGTTTTGAGTCCTGTTGGAATGTCAAGGCTTTAATATAGCCTGCAGAATATTTTCTCCATAATATTCGGCATTTATTCTGATGCCGATGATGCGATCATCGGCTGTTATGGCGTCCCACACTACCACCATGGCCCGCGCTTGAGTTCTGGTGGCCAGCCGAAGGTGCACATTTTCAGCTGACCTCTTTGGCAAGTCAATACGATCATTTTGTTTCTTTACAAACTGCTGGACAACGAATGTTTTCTCATCGGAGAAAACCGAATTCGGCAGTTCACCACATTCGGTCAAGCGAAGCAACTCTTTAGCTCTTTCGTGGCTATTCTCTTTCAGTTGCGGTATAAGATACCAGTATCACGGTAACGAGCGATGTTACGAGACACAACTTATTTATTCACATTTAACTGCTGGAGTGCTCTAACCATAGCCACTTGTGGTTCTCCAGCCAAATATAAAGAAATAACACTTGAATTCCATCACGAATAACTTTTTTACTGGAAAATGCTCACCAAAATGCTTTTGTACGCTTGTAAAGAATATAATGAGCTGTCACTGGAATAATTTTAACAGCTGTCGGACGAGTGGCTTAGAAATGACAGCAGTCTGAAATTGGTTGTAGTTTTTTCATCATTTTCTCATTGTGGCTCCTTGTGGGTGAGGTACCAGAAGGAGATGTCAGATATCTATCTTCTCCACAGCATATCTTGTGTTGGCAAAAATGTTGGGATGTGTAAAATATGAAGAGAACCGAATGCTTATTTCGCGTTTTGTGGGGGTTTTGGTTTTCAAAAAATGTAATCCTTTGTGGCAGAGGTACCAGAAGGAATGGGCTGATATATCCCATCTTCACAGCAGATATTATGTTAGTGGAAATAACGGCATGTGTGAAATGTGAAGAGAATCGGATTCTTATTTTTGATTTTATGACTTTGGGGGTATGGTCCGATCTCTACCATCTTTATGAAAGATCTTGTATTTATAGAAATATGGAGATGTGCCAAGTCGGAATTAAAGCGGTTATTAAATTCGCGTTTTATGATCTTCATAGATATTTTGACATATTGTGGACCTATATTGTCGATTTTCGCACCTGACCTAGCACTAAAGTAAATATATGGCTACATCATTTGATATGGTTTTAGACCCTAGGTCTCCTTGGACCAAATCCGTTTCAGGACATTTGGAGTTGATCTAGCGATGTCCATCCGTCCGTCTGTCTGGCTGATGCCCACGATAACTCTCGAAGGGAGCATACGATCTGATCCAAAATTGGTATATGGTCTTGTTTTCAAGCTTTGATCGATTTCGGAGATGGACATTATCGGTCCACTCCTTCTGGTAGTACCACAAAAGGTCAAAATTTTCACAGAGAATAACTTTCCTTGCCTCATGGAAAGGATCATCCAATTTTGACCAAACTTTGCAAATACCAAGATTTGCATCAGTGCTATGACAGGAGCGATATTTTTTGATTGATCGACATTTTTTATTGAAAAATCTAAATTTAAATTTCCCGAAATCCAGTTTTCCCTTTCCTCAGCAAATTTTAGGCCTACAATTCTCTCTCTCTCTCTCTCTCTCTCTTTTTATTTGTTGACCACATTTTAATGAAAAACTATTTTACTTAATTTGTTTTTATTTCTGTATTTTTCTGTTTTCTTTTTTTATAAATAATTTATTTTATTTTCCTTTCTTTCTAAATTCCCTAAAAATTAATAACTCCTCTTGAATTCATTACCTAAAATCGAACACTTATCGGCCAGATTGAGGTCAGCCCCAATGGGGCAGTTAAAATCCAAACCAAACTCCTCATCGTTGCTAAGAGGGCCATTTATTTTCAATCTCTCAGGGGTGTGTAAATCCAACGGGCAGCATTCCGATGGTTCCGCCACAGGCTCCTCGGAAAATCTTTCGGCACAACTTATTTGCGCAAAGTTAATGAAAAACAACTGAGTGTTGCTGAAATTCATTTTTGGCAAAGTTTCAAATTTCAAATCTGGATTAAATGCCTCCTGTTTGTCCAGCCAATTGTTGTAGGCGGTGAAGGCCACACTCAGCGCCGTGGCGTCAGCCATAAATTCACTCAATTGGCTGGCATTGCGAAACACATCGGGGGTATTGAAAAAATAGCTGCTCATTTGGGCTCGGAAACATTCCCTCTGGCTGAGGAATTCATCCAACTGGGCGGAATAGGGCTGACGTGTGGTGGCACCACGATCATTTGCATTCTGCTCGTCCAGATGATGTTTGATTAGCTGCCGGGCAATGGCAAAGCCAAGGGAGGAGTATTTCAGGGACTTGGGGTAATTGTATGCATAGAAGGGAGGCTGTAGGAGACCCCAGCCGAACTGTACAATTTTCTCATTACTGCCTAGATGGGTGGCAAAGGCCTCCACAACATTGGAGGCCAAAATGGGGGCCGACTGGCGTCCTCGTTGGGGTGGTGGTGTTAACAGGGCCTGCTGTTGCTGGACATTGTTTAGGGTAATAGATTTCAAAATTTCCCAATAGTTGCCATTGGTTTTAATGCCGGCATAGGTTTGGGGATCAACTCCCCCAACCACCCCTGACTGATACGAGGGTTCACTTATTTGCAGGGAATCAATGGATTTCCTCAATGACCTAGGTATGGCCTCTTTTATGTCACGAAATATACTGGCCACATCCTGCTTGACAAATTCCCGGGTCTGCGCAGGTATGGACATTTGATAGAGGTTACCCATGTACTCGGGAAACATTTGCATTACCTTGCGTACACAATAGGGTTTACGATCCATCTGGGGTAGGGTCAGTTCGGAGAGGGCACGATACATAATGTAGTTGGCAAAAGAGGGTTTTCGGCCACTGATGCCCGTCAAATACTGCAGATATTCCGGGCTGATTATTTGGAAGTCGGTGCGACCCTGACCCTGGGGTTGGCCCATGCAGAGTTGGACAAAATTGATTAGCTTTTGATTGGTTTCCAGTTCAAGGAGTCGCTGTTTCGAGTGTAGGTGGGGTGGGATGGGTGATCTGCCCTGTCTTCGGGGACCATAATTTGTGAGTGGTGGTGGCCGACCACTGTCGGCTTCTTCTCTCTCCCCATCTTCCTCCTCCTCTTCTTCTTCATCTGTTTTAATGGCCATTATGTCGGCCTTTCTCATAAATTTACAGAGATCGAACTCAAAGCGCTGGATATCTCCAGCCAGGCGATTGGCATCTCCATCGCCAAAATCAAACCACAGCTGGAGCTTCTCCTTAATTTCCATTTGTATGGTTTCGAAAATCTCATCTTGTTCATCGATTTGAGGCGATGCCTCGGCATTGCACAATTCCGCCGGCATTATTGTGGTCGAAGGCTCTCTCAACACCGGCCTGCCATTGGGCGCCATCGAGAAAGCAATCAATATGTCCAGATTAAAATCCAATTTTAGTCTTGCCAAAATCTCAATCCATTGATACGCCCTTTCCCGCCAGGTGTCCTTGACATCCGGCAATCCGCCATAGGTGGCCACGAAGCGTTTTATAAATAATTTCTCCTCATTCCAATTGGTGGACAGGCAAGAGCGATAGAATTTATTCACCACCGGATGGGGATTGCGACTGGCATCATCCAATCTTCTTTGCAGTTGTTGCACCACCTTCCGTTCCAAAAGGCCAGGCACCGTTACCACATCTCCATCCCTGGCATCGCTGACATTTTGGTTCTGCAGCCATTTGCCACAGGCATAATCATAGAAATCCGAACAAGGATCTTGTTCCACATTCAAAAACTTGAGCATCTCCCCTCCAGTGTAACGGCGTTCTGTGGCACTCTGGACATGTGAGAGGCCACCACCTAGACTAGCAGCAGCACCATTAGCACCTACTGCTCCACTTCCTCCCACCACAAATCCTGGAGCATTTTGATAATTCATGCTATGACGATTCGACGACTGTTGACTGCGATAGTTCCGATTGTAACCTTGACCCAGACACTGGCCAGTCCAGACACAGCAGCCAATCATTGCCCATAGCATCAGCCGCCCATAGCGTCGCCGATTACTTTGTAACATTTTCACACGCAGACTTTTAAATCGAGACTGACTGCGGTGGTGTTTTCGGAATAATTTGTTTTGAAACTGAAAGTTGTAGTCATCAGAATTGGTGTCTCTTTTTCATGGCATGGCGCGGCATTTGGCGATAAGAAAGTTCTCTTCAAAACAAATTTTTATTATTTTTTGGTTCAAGTTTATTCGAAAACGAGAGCTGACTGCTGGCGGCTACCCCGGGCCTATTGTTGTCAATTGAAATGATTGTTTATGTAGTCAAATAGATTGCTGAATCGATAAAAATGAAAACAAAATTCGAGGGTAGTAGCATAGAAATGGGAGAGATTTTCGATTCCCCCCGTACGAAAATTACGACTCAGTTTCAAAACAGGCTACCGGTTTCATCGCACCATAGAAATTATTTCAGTCATGCATGGGAAAAGTCTAGAATAAGCGATGGTTTCATTGACTTCATCATTGCGGCGCCCAATGTCATTATATGCGTCATAATATTGAAGCGACCTCTAGCGGCAAATAGTGACAATAGCTTGCATCATGAGAATCGTACGAGTTATGATCTATTAGATTAGATAAACCATTCACCAAAAATGATTTCCTTTATTTTATCGCTGTGGCGCCCAATGTCTTAAAATTCGTTGAAATTAGCCTCTAGCGTCAAATAGCGTTGCAGAAGAAATCTGTAAATCTTGGGAGCATCATCTGACGACTGCAGATTTACATCCAGAGCTCATATTTTCTCGTGCGAGACTTATAGGAAGTTAACTATTGGCTCTTGAAGAGTTCAAGAGTTAACCGTTTTTTGAATAAACCAAGGGGGTGAAAGCGACCTCTTGCAATAGAAAGTGTTACAGAAGGAATCAGTAAATTTTGTGAGTTCCCTCTGACGACTGCAGATTTACATCCAGAGCTCATATTTTCTTGTGCGAGAATTTTTTAAGAGGAAGAGCTCGCGATTTAATTTTTTTTTTGACAAATTAGAGTGATAACGACCTGTAGCGACCTCTTGTGACAGATAGTGTTACAGAAGAAATCTGTAAATTATGTGAGCTCCCTCTGACGACTGCCGAATTACATCCGGAGCTCATATTTTCTCGTGCGAGACTTATACGAAGTTAACTCTTCGCTCTTTTGTGTGGGAGAGTTCAAGAGTTAACCTTTTTGGAATAAACAAAGGGTGAAAGCGACCTCTTGCGACAGATAGTGTTACAGAAGAAATCTGTAAATTTTGCGAGCTCCCTCTGACGACTGCAGATTTACATCCAGAGCTCATGTTTTCTTGTGCGAGAATTTTTTAAGAGGAAGAGCTCGCGATTTAATTTTTTTTTGACAAATTAGAGTGATAACGACCTGTAGCGACCTCTTGTGACAGATAGTGTTACTGCAGAAATCTGTAAATTTTGTGAGCTCCCTCTGACGACTGCATCCAGAGCTCATAGTTTCTCGTGGGTGGGTGTATTATACGAATTTTGCTCTTCGCTCTTTTGCGGGAGAGTTCGAGGGTTAATTTTAAAAAAAAAAAAAAAAAAACTAGAGTGATCGCGACCTCTAGCGACAGATAGTGTTATGACCAAAAAACATTTAAATTTGTGATCATGCTCTGACTACTGCAGAGTAACGTCGTACATGTTCATATCAGATTTCTGGTTAATTTGAAGAAAACCTAATGCTTTTTTCGGATTTTATGATCGTTTTGGTTATTCCAAACTTTGACCCTTTGCGGGGGAGGTACCTGAAGGAGGTGACCGATATATCCCATCTTCACACCTGACCTTGGGCTAATAAAAATATTGTAATCTGTGTAATTTGAAAAAAACTGGATGCTTATTTCGGATTTTATGATCGTTTGGGTTGTTCAAAATTTTAAGCCTTTGCGGGCGAGGTACCAGAAGATATGGTCCGATCTCTATCATCTTTATAACAGATCTTGTGTTGATGGTAATATCAAAATGTATTTATATTCCAAATTTTGACCTTTTTTTTTTTTGGGAGGGGGGGGGGGGGGGGGGTGCTGCACTTGATGGACATTTCCAAAAATGTGGAAGAGGAGGGGGTAACTTTTCGCCCCCCTCTATTAGACTACTACTTTCAAAAAAACGCTACTTTTTATAATCTGCAGGAGATTTTTTATAATTATTGAAAAAAAAAAAAAATATTTTGTCGAATATTGTTGTCTCGGTTTAAAAAAACTCCACATTGGCAACCCTACTTCCCAGCATTCAAGATATGGACCAAGTGCTCTCTCTCAAAACATAAAAGCTTTTTTGCCATTTCAAATCGAATTGATTTTTGTAAACAAAATGGAAAAGTCAACATTACGAATTCAGTTTTAAAGCTCTCATTGAGTGAAGTGGAAGTGAGGCTGTTGTTGGAGGAGGTATCGGTGGGACGTAGCAATGGGTGTAATATTCAACTGTGTTCAGCTATTACTCTTGTGGTTGGCAGCGACATCTAGCCGCTTGGCCGTGGCCGAAACCACAACATTTCCCATTTTTAAGCAAGAAGAAGCCATACGAGCGGCCAAAAGTCGTGAAGTTCTGCAGTATATGAATTTAAGCGTTAATCCCTGTGAGGATTTCTATGAGTATGCCTGTGGAAATTGGCCGAAATTCCATGCACCGCCGGTGGGCAAAGAGGATAGTGGCCAGACAATCAAAACAATTCTGGAGGAGAAAATCGAAGAGGATCTCCACAATTTATTGGATGAAAATGTAACGTTGGAGGATAGTTCGGCAGCGCGAAGAGTCAAGGTGTTCTATAAAAGTTGTCTGGAGGCACGTCAGGGTGAGCCCTCACATCAGGCGTTCCTGAGCGACTTTATCAAGTCTAATGGCGGCTTTCCTGCCATACCTGGCTCCAGTTGGTTGGCACATCACCACAACTATGACTGGCAACATGTGGTGGCCATTTTGCGTTACCACTATGGCCTGAGCGTACTCATTGGCATGGAGGTGGACAACAATTACCAGACCATGGAGGAGAATAGTTTGTATCTGCAGGAACCCTCCACAATGATGCCACGTTCCTTGTGTAATGCCAGGACAGCACAACAGATAGATGTCACCGACAAGACCTATGACTGGGTGGAACAGGAGGTAGCCGACAATCTACGGCTATGGCTGTCCATGAAGAAGGAGGATGCCCTTCATGTGGCTGCTGATATGGTAACCTTCGAACATGATCTGTGTAAGGCCATGTATGTGAACTCCTCCAGCCAAGATGAAGAGGAAGAATTCATTGGCAGCCTTAAGCCCGAGAATCGTACCCGAGAATATCCACGCAAAAGTTTGAATCATTTCACGCAGCAGTTCAACAACACCCTGGACTTTAATGCCATTGTTTCGAACAGTTTTGGAGTGGGGGTTACGAAACCGGTTTTCATGAAAAGTCCCAAATATTTTGAACAACTGATTCAGGTCATTGAGGAGACGGAGGAATACAACAAGACCGTGGTGGCCAACTACATTATGTATCGGGCTCTGACCTATTTCAATTTCCCCCTAAATGATACACCGCGCAACAGACCCGCCTATTGTCTGCAGGTGGTGAAGAAATATTTCCCCAAGGTCTTGGGGGACATCTACTATCGCAAATATGCCAATACCTTGGATCAACACAAATTGGCCAGGGTCTTCGAGCAGCTCAAGAAGATAATGGAAGAATCCCTCAACCAGGAATGGATCGAGGAGGGTACCAGACGATTGGGCAAGAAGCGTCTCTCCAAAATGTCACTGCAATTTCCCAGCTATGAAAAATTCACCCTGAACTTGGAATTTGTGCGCAATGACTTTTGGAAAAATCTGCGCATGATCATGGGCGAGGTGAGGGCACACGAAGTAAATCGTCTATTTTCGGCCGAGAAACCCATGCCCAAGGATGAGGTACAGGCCTATGAAACGAGAATGGTCTATAGGCCCTATCATCAATGCATCGACATTGGCTGGGGGGTGCTGCAGGCCCCCTATTACCAGGCTGCCCTACCCCATGGCATGCGCTATGCCATGATTGGCCAGAAACTGGGACAGACCTTGGCCACAGCATTCGATGACCTGGGCTGGACGGCCGATAATCCTGATCACAAAGTTTGGGACTCCCACACCGCGGTGGAGTACTACAAAAATGCCAACTGCTTTACCGAGCAGATTGGCAACTATTTGCACAATGACCCCTACAGCTATCACAATGCCACCAAAATTCGCCGACTCATAGCCCAGAGTGTGGGCTTGAATGTGGCCTTCAATGCCTATTTGGATTGGTTGTTCTACAAAAATCCCAGCAATGACAATGAAATGCTTTCCAAGGAGACTCTGCCCGAGCTGGACTTTACCAATACCCAGTTATTTTTCATAGGCTTTGCCCAGGCCCATTGTGAGTCGCGCAAGAAACCCAAGAAATTGGATCCCCTGAAACACTACCGCATTAGTCCCTATAGCAAACATAGCCTGTCGCGATATCAGGTCAATGGTCCTTTGGCGAATTTCATAGAATTTGGACGAGAGTTTCACTGTCCCATCGGAAGTGAAATGAATGTGGCGGATAAGTGTGTTATTTATTAAAAACAAAAAGCGAATTAGAATAAAGAAAAATAAAAAAAAATATTTGTTTTTAGTTGTTGTTGTTATTTTCAAGCTTCTGCTGATAAGACGACATCACTATTATCTAAGCGGCAGCATAGCTGGAAAATGTGGAGCAAATGTTTTGATGATGCCACTGCATTAGACATAGAGCAAAAGAGAAATCTGAAGAAAATAACAACAGAAAGAGCAAACAATTCTTATCGATAATTGGTGTGGAAAAGCCTGGGTTGCCAGGTTGTTGTTTAAGTGCGAATTCTAGGTGAAATTAAAAATTTATTTTTAAATTATTAGCAGAACCAGAAAAAAAAGAATGAAAACTGAGAGAACGAATAATTTTCATCGATGTTTTGTATGGAAAAACCAGGGTTGCCAGGTTGCTATTTAAGTGAGAATTCTGGGTAAAATAAAGAAGATATTTTGAAATACATAATTATCCGACAGAAACCAGAAAAATCAAAAGATAATACCAACCGAAAGGTGTTACAAACGGAAAGACAAATATATAATATACCCTCCATACTATTGCGGAGGGTATAATAACACTGTGCGATAAAATTTATTTTTTTTTTTCAAAGAAGAGCTAAAATAGTGGACACGAGTATCGGAGTTTTGAATGATTCCCTCGCCATATAACCCGAATAAAGAGGGGAAATTCCGCCCTTCCACATTTTTTAAAATTTTAGGCTTAAGATTTCTTGGTATCCACGAACACTATTTTTGTAAGAAATATTAACCCTCAAAAGAGAAGGGTCAGAAGGGGTCTTTTTGGTACCTTTTTCAAAATGTGGGGAACAACTATAGTTTAGTAAAATCTCTCGGTTTTTTTAATTTTTTCCAGAGGAAGGTATTTGTACTATGATTTCGGGAAAGTATTTTTTTCCTGGGGCGAGGACGACCCGGTTACCCGAATGTTTGACCCGTGAGTCCGGCTTAAAGACACGGATCTACTGAACCGATAATTGGTCACATGATGGACATAATTTTAAACGATTGGGAAGTTATATCCAGATTATCGGTGTTTTGGATCCTGACATATGGGTCTTTGAACCAGGACAACCCAATTCTGCCACGGTTTTTCTAAATTTGTTGCTATTTTAGTTAGCTGGGGCTTAAGATTTGGCACATATTTTTTCTCGTCTACCAAAATGACGTATTTTTCGACTTCTGGGGATTCTTTTTAAGAAAATCCGGATCCGAAAATGTATGATTCGATATAACTCCCGAGCCGAATTTGATATAACTTCCAATAACTCCATCATGCAACCATTTGTTGGAAAGGTATTTTTAATAGCGTTCAAATGATGTCAATATTGTAAATATTGGTTTCGCAAATCCGGGTCTAACCCGGTTCTTACGGGACAAATATTCGGATCCGTCCAAAAAAAATTACATTTCCGGAATTATGGTAAAAAAACCACCTCGGAAAATTTTTCAAAAAAAAAAATAGAGTTCTTACTAAATTCGATGTTTTCAGGACGGCAACATTGTATCAATATTGTAAATATTGTCAAACCCGGTTCTTTCGGGTCAAATATCTGGATCTGTCCCCAAAAAATAAAAAAATACTTTCCCGTAATCGTGGTAAAAAAACCGAACTCGGAAAAATTTTCAAAACAAGAGAAAAAGAGGTTTTACTAATTTCGATGTTTTCAGATCGGCAGGACATTTTGGTATTGAAAATGGGCTATACATAGGTATCAGCCGGGGTTTGACATTTTCACCTCTGGGGTATGTCCAGCACCGGCTACGTGATCCATAGTTTTTCTAAATTCTATAACCTTTGTAAGGAGTCGGCCTTTGAGCAATGTCTTCGTAACTAGAGATATCAACACAAATACAGGGTGACATTAAAAAACTGCAACCAATTTTAGACTTCTGTCATTTCCAAACCACTCATCCGACAGCTGTTAAAGCGAAAATTAAAGAAGCGACTTAATCGAAACCCGCGTCACAGTGGCCGAAAAATGGCTCGTGAGCTGAACATATCACAATATTCCATTCGGCAAATATTGAAAAATGAGCTCGGGGTAAAGCCATTGAAATTCCAAAAAGTGCAAGAACTTACACCGCATCAGAAAGAAACTAGAATCAGACTCAAAAGTGCTAAAGAGTTGCTTCGCTTGGCCGAAAGTGGTGAACTGCCGAATTTGGTTTTCTCCGATGAGAAAACATTCGTTGTCCAGCAGTTTCTAAGCAAACAAAATGATCGTATTTACTTGCCAAAAAGGTCAGCTGAAAATGTGCATCTTCGGTTGGCCACCAGAACCCAAGCGCCGGCTATGGTGATTGTGTGGGCCGCCATAACAGCCGATGGTCACTCTCCGCTCGTATTAATCGACCGTGGCATCAGAATAAGAATAAATGTCGAATATTATCGCGAAAATATTCTGGAGTATGTATTAAAGCCATGAACACACAAACATTTTGGTCGCAGACCTTGGACATTCCAACAGGACTCAACACCATCGCACTCAGCATGCGCCACCCAAGATTGGTTACAAAATGAGGTTTTTCGCTTCTTTTCCAGCGCACAATGGCCAGCAAAATTTCCGGATGCCAATCCATTGAACTATTGCGTCTAAAGTATTTGAGAAAGCAAGGTTTTCTCTTAAAAATACCAATGTGTCGATCACATCCAGCAAGCGCTTCGCCGGCAATGGGCCAAAATACCGCAGAGTTCAGATATGTTCGAATCGGTCATCTTTGGTACGAATTATGGCCTTCAAACGGCCAATGAAACCGCTGCCCGGATGCGACTTTTTTATTGGCAGCGTGTGACGCTTTCATTGGCCGTTTGAAGGCCATAATTCGTGCCAAAGATGACCAATTTGAACAAATTTAAACTTATTGTGAAACTTGAGGCTATTTCCGACATTTTTTGCTTTCATTCACTAAAATTTAAAAAAATGTAAAAATTATGGCCTTTGACTTTATTGCAGTTTTTTTTATCTCACCCTGTATAATCCTGTCTTTCGTTAGGAAAATTGTTACCACGAACAAAAAACTATTTCTAGAACATAAGACAACCCACCCCTTCAAGCTTTGCTCTTTTTTAGTTTAGGTCAAAACGAGGTTATCTCTCAACCCCACAATCATCCATAATTTATAGAAACAAAAAAATACACAACTTATGTTTCAGAAAAAAAAAAAACAAAATTCAAAATATTCACATTTTATTGAGAAAAATATAAAACAGAAAATATTAAAAACAAACCAGAGCATTAACATAATTTAAACAAATTATTTTTTTTTGGAATTCATTGAAGAAAAAAATTAAGGGGAAAAATAGAACACATAAAATCACAGGCATTAAGCCTACTTTACATAATTCAATGTATTGTCTAAAATGAATAGATTAGTTAGTTCACCGTAGCTGGAGGTCTTTTTCATATGTTTTGCATTTAAATTCAGTTTTCTTTTTTATTGTTAATTTTTTATTTATTTTGATTTAAATTTTTCTTGTTCCAAGAAGTGGCAGAAAGGCAGGTTAGTGACATGGGTATGATTTTTTTTTAAATGTTTTAAATTTAATATTTTTTTTAAATTCAAACTCTTAAAATTAAAATTTTTAAAAAACTGAAATGTTAAAAGTAAAAAATATAAATTTAAAAAAGTAAATTTTAAAAATTAAAATTTAAAAAATTAAATTTTAGAAATTTAAATTTAAAAAAAAGTTAAAATTTAAAAAATCTGAATTTAAAATATTTATAATAAAAAATTAAATTAAAAAAAAAATAAATTAAATTTAAAAAAATTTAAATTTTATTAAATTTTATTAAAATTAAATATTTTTAAGTTTTTTTAATTTAAATTTGTTTAATTTTTTTATTTAAAATTATTTAAATTTAATTTTTTTAAGTTTATATTTTTTTTTTTGATTTGGACTTTTTAAATTTAATTTTTTTTTTAATTTTTTCACCCGTTTTATTTCACCAAAAATTAAAATTTACAAAAATTTCAAAAAATTAAAATTTAAAAAATCTGGTTTTAAAAAGTTTGTTTTATATTACAAAATTAAATTAAAAAAAATTAAATTTAAAAAATTTTAAATACATTTATTTTATTGAAGAGAATTTTTATTTATTTATTTTTAATTGTGGTTTGATTTAAAAATACCACACGATGTAAAATTACATAATTAAATTTTTTACGTTTAATATTTTTTCAATTCACATTTTTTAAATTTCAATTCTTTAATTTACATTTTTAAATTTAAATTTTTTATTATTCTTTTTAAATTTAAATTTTTTATTTGTTTTTTTTTTTTAATTTTAATTATTTTCAATTAAATTTTATTAAAATTAAATCTTTAAAATTTAATTTTTTTTAATTTAAATGTATTCAATTCATTTTTTTTTTTAATTAAAATTATTTGAAGTTAATTTAATTTGGACTTTTTAAATTTAATTTTTTTTCACCGGTTTTATTTTCACCAAAAATAGAAATATGAAGGATTTTGCTCTCTCTCTCTCTCTCTCTCTCTTTCGCTGTCGCCATCTCTCCCTCCTCTCTCTCTCCCTCCTTCTCTAATACAAAAACCGTTTCTGTTCGGGATTCATTTTATTGCCCAATTCACATTGGAATTCTCGCGAAAAATCATTAAAGTTGGCCAAAGCCCCTATGACACGCCACATCTCCGGCAAATCATCAAATTCCGCAATATCTTCGGAATAATCGGCACACCATGTCTGGGCAAAGGCAATAAAGAACAACTGATTCTGGCCATATTTCTCCATTAACGGCAACTGTTCTTGTTCGGCCAAATCACTGTTGGCTTTATTCTTCCACCACTGTTGATAGGCCTTGTAGGCCATAATCAGGGCTCCATTATCCGCCACATAGGTGTTGATCAGTTTTTTGTCTTCTGTTTGAATCCATTTGGGGAATTTATACTCCTTGTATTGTTCGAGGAACCATTGGGCACGATTATCGAATTCCTTTTCGGACACAATGTCCCACCATGACTTGGCATAGCCATGTTTGTCATATTTCCGACCCTGTGAATCGAAACCCTTGAGCATTTGTTGAGCCAACAGATAGCCCAGAGTGCCATAGAGTATGGAATGGGGATAGGAGGGATCCCAAAGGAAACGAACCTGCAAGAATTCCACAGGAATGCTGATTTTATTCGTCTCATAGTCATAGTGCGGAAGGGTGTATTTAGTGGGCGGGTCTTGGGGCTTCTCATAGAGTTGCGCCAAATTTAGCCCAGTCTTCCAGTGCCAAATGGCAATGAGATTTTGATAGTAGTTGGTACGGCGCATAAACAACTTCAGCATCTGCTCGGCATGTTGGGAATCTTGGGTGGCAATTTGTAGCTCCATGGCTTCCAGCTTTTCATTGGCCTTTTGTTTTGTCTCACCTCCAATCCAGGTGAGGCGCTGCGAGCTTTGCAACTCCGAACGGAATGTCTTCTTAATATCCTTCCACACCGACTGCAGTTCATTGATCATTTGCATAGTGTGGTAATTACGCAAGAACATGCTCTCCAAGGCATCGGGGAAATATTCCATTACTCTGTTGACACAATACTGGGAATCCTTGGCCAATTTGGCCCTGGGCAAATCGAATTGTTCCAACACCTTCCACATGGTGTAGTTGGCAATCGTGAGCTTGGGTGTTGTCTTGATAACATCCATCAGGGTGGAGAAGTAGTCCTCCGGCGACTCATAGACCTGGGCATAAATCGATTGGTTGAAAATCAAATTCAAATATCGATTAATGTCCACATAGCTGCCATAGGCTGTTTTCAAATCGGCCGTGTAACGTAGGCGGGTAGTCTGTTCCATGGTCAGGCCTTTGTTGTTGGGCAAACCCTCGGCCAAACGTTTCTCCACGGCCAACACCTGTTGGGCCACCTCGGCAGCCCACTCTTCGGACATATCGGGGAAGTAGCGTCTCAGCTGATTCTCAATCGACGTGGTATAGGCCAGACGCAAACTTTCCTTATCTTCCTGCAAATATGAATCACGATCCAAATACATTTTCGGAGCACCCACCATAATCCGGTTCATATCCTTTTCCATGAAATCCGGCACAATTTTCAGGCCAATCAAAACATCCACACCCAGCTTGCGGCGCATATTGGCCACAACACGCAACCAATCATAGCCAGACTCATACCAATTAACATTTGAGACCATGGGCCAACCACCCTCGAATTCGGCCACCTTAACAATGTGCTCCAGACCCTCAGCATCCAATTGGCCAGTTTCCCGGCACGACTGATAGAAGTCCTTAAGCTTGTGATCAATACCCGAATCACTTTTACTCTCAATCGACAACATTTCAGCACACTTTTTACCATACAACTCCGACAGCTGGCCGAGGTGGGAACTTTTGCCCCGGGCCGGGGCGGGATTCAAGTGACCCCAACGACCACAGGCGAATTTATAGAAATTTTGACAGGGTGGCTTGTTTTCGTTGAGGAAGGCCCGCATTTCAGAACCTTTGGCCAGGCGCAGCAGTTCAGAGGTGTAATTCTGTTGAACCGGTATCGCCGTGGTATTTCCCATTACCACCATCAAAATTATTGCCATTCCGGCAATCCCATAGAAATTCTTCCCCATTTTTTCCAATTTGCTCCTCCGATTTGAAATTTTGAAAATTTTTCGTCTTCGACAATTGTTCTTTACTTCGCTCGTTGCTTTACTAAAATGAACTAATTTTGAATATGAGATGGTTTCAAATCTCAATTTCTTATCATATATTTAATTTGTTGTAGTTGTTGTTGCTATTGTTTTTGTTTAGTTGCCTCATGATGCTCACTCATTTCACTTGTTTGGTAGCAGAGCATGTAATTGAGTATTTCTCTATTTTGTATTTGTTTTGGAACTTTGTTTAATTAATGGAATATTGAAAAGAAAATAACGAGGGTGGCAAGAAAAGTTGGGGAGGAAAACTTCAACTTGGCGATGAGACTAAGTGGGTTTCGCTCTAGATAAGTTTACTACAAGGGAAATCGTTATCTATCGCTTTTCGGAAAATATTGAAATCGTGAAAAAAAAAGATTTTTGGAAATCGTTGATACTTTATCCAGCCGTTTGTGAAAACTTATATAGGTTATCCACGTGTATGAATAATTCAGATACTTTTGGTAGGTACTCTTTTTGGTTAAAGAAAATTCCCTTTTTTTGGTTTGTGGCGAACTTAGAAACTTTATCCACACATTGTGGATACAATGTTCACTTTTGGATAATATTTTATCCGCTGTTTTGGGATAACTAAAATACGTTTTTAGGATAATCTAGATTTCTTCTTAAATTTTCATATGCTCCTTCACGCCATTTGGATAACTTAGATACTTTATTCACATTTTTTCGCTTGTCACTTATACTTATCCACTTATTAAGGCAAGGCACATACTTTATCCACACATTCTGGATAACGTAGATATCGGAAGATCGGCTCGCTTTTAGATTTAGATTTATCTATCTACGTTTTTATTCACAAGTTTGTTAATTTACTCTCAGATAATTTATTTACGCCCTCTGGATAACTCAAATACATTACCCAATCGTTTGGATAAGTCAGATACATTATCCACAAACTTTGGATAAGTCAGATACAATATCCAAGTGCTGTGGATGACTTAGATACATCGTGGATAATATATCTAAGTTATACAGAGCATTCTTGATTATTCAGATACGTTCTCCACAAACTTTGGATAGCTTAGATACGTTATCCGTGCACTAGGAATAATTCAGATACTTTTTTCAAGAATTTTGGATAACTCAGATACGTTATCCGTGCACTCGGGGTAATTCAAATATCTTATCTACTCATTCTGGATAACTCAGATACTTTCTTTAAGAAGTCTGGATAACTCAGATACATTATCCGTAACCTGGGGATAGCTCGGATACATTACCCATGCACTCTGGATAACTCTGGATACATCATCCATGGACTCTGGATAACTCAGATACACTCAGATACCCACTTGGGATGAGTCAGATACTTTATCCACGTACTCTGGATAATTCAAATAAGTTACCATGCACTCTAAATAACTCGGATAAGTCAGATGCTATATCCACCTACTGTGGATAACTCAGATACTTTCTTTAAGAAGTCTGGATAACTCAGAAACTTTATCCGTAAACTGTGGATAACTCAGATACTTTATCCGTAAACTCTGGATAACTTAGATACTTTATCCGTAAACTATGGATAACTCAGATACGTTATCCGTGAATCCCGGTTAATTCAGATAATTTATTCACGCAGCCTGAATAACTCAGATACATTATCCGTGAACTTTGGATAATTCAGATACGTTATACATGCAATATGGATAACTAAGATACATTATCCACTCATATTGGATAATTCAGGCATGTTATCCATGCACTCTGGATACTACGATATGTTATCCACATATTCTGGATAACTGAGATAAATTATCCACTCATTTTGGATAAGTCAGGTACTATATCCACATACTCTGGATAACTCATAATTTATTTATGCATTCTGTACAACTCAGGTACTTTATCCGGGAACTCTGGATAACTCAGATATGTTATCCGCGCAACTAAGATACGTTATCCATACAATCTAGATATATCAGATACATTGTCCACTAACTCTGGATAACTCACATACATTATCAACAAACTTTGGATAAGTCAGATACATTATTCTCTAACTTTGGGTAAGTCAGATACTTTATGCATATAAACTGGATGACTCCGATACATTATCCACTAACTTTGGATAACTCAGACACTTTATCCACACACTCTCATAACTCAGATAAGTTATCCACTCACTTTGAATATGTCAGATAATTTATCAATATACTCCAGATACATCCGGCATATTATCCACTAACTTTGGATAAGTCAGATACTTTATCCACGTACTCTGTATAACTCAGATACTGTATTCTCACATTCTGTACAACTCAGATACGTTATCCGTGAACTCTGAATAACTCAGATACTTTATCTATACACTCTGGATAACTCAGATACATTATCAACAAACTTTGAATAAGTCAGATACATTGTCCACTGACTTTGGATAAGTCAGATACTTTATCCACACCCTTTGGATAACTCATGTACATTATCCATTAACTTTGGATAAGTCAGATACTATCTCCACGTACTCTGTATAACTCAGATACTTTATCATCATACTCTGGATAACTCAGATACTTTATTCATGCATTCTGGATACCTCAGATTACGTAATCGTGTACTGTGGATAACTTAGATACATTATCCATGCACTCTGTTTACTTCAGATACTTTATTCACTTATTCTGGATAACTCAGATACGTTATCCACCCACTTTGAATAGGTCAGATAATTTATCAATATACTCCATATAACTCCGATACATTATCCACTAACTTTGGATAACTTAGATACATTATCAACAAACTTTGGATAAGTCAGATACATTATCCACTAACTTTGGATAAGTCAGATACCTTATCCACATACTCTGGATAATTCAGATACTATATTCACGCATTCTGGATAACTCACGTTATCCGTGAACTGTGGATAAGTCATATATTTTATGCAGGGACTCTGTATAACTCAGATTCGTTATTCATACAATCTGGTTAACACAGATACATTATCAACTCACTTTGAGTATGTCAGATACTTGATCCACGTATTCTCGATAGCTCAGAAACTTTATTCGCACACTCTTTATAACTCAGATTTTTCTAAAATTGATTTTCCCAAAAATTTTAGTTCCACCCTCGTTAGTCCATCGCAAACCCTCCATTTTTTGCATAATTTATTTCTTCAATTGAATTAATTGCCGGCGCTCTAACGGATTTACGCTCATTGCCATGGGGCTTTTAATAAAAATATGACCTAATTTCATTGACTACTTGAAGTCATAGTTTTAATTCTCCCTCTCTCTCTCTCCTCTCTCTCTCTTTGCAGGCATAACTAAAAATCCCGAAATTCTACATCATCACACCAGTATCATCAACAACAACAACAAAACTAAGATTTCTATAAGCTGAAGCTGAAAAAAACAAAACAACAGAAATTCTTCCAAATCATCGGCGATTGATGACATTATCTATTCCCGCATCGCGCCCTCAACGTCACAACCTCCCGTACCACCCCTTATCTTTTGTGTATACGTTAAACGTATCTTGAAGTTTTTAAAACTTTCAACCTCCTGGTTTTTTGGAAATTTTGGAATTTTTTTTTTTGAAATCAACGGCATTACAAATTCTGTTTGATTTCAAAGGGACGACGGACGTCATCAACAACAATTTTTGGAACTCTTCCCCCACCCCCTACGCTCCCTAATTATAGAAATTCATTAGTTTTCTCTCACTCTCACAATTGGTGTACGAGAACATTTATGCCCAAACATCGTTAGAACGCTCCAGAACATCATCACACACACGGATTTGTATTGTGCCAACCAGGCCGGAGAAATCTTCATCTTCCTTAATTCGCAAGCAAAGGAAAACGCAATTAATCGGAACAAGGTAAGTTTGAAGGGAAGAGATAACATTTTTATTTTGTCGTTATTTGCTGCCATATACCAATGTCTGGTTTGAAGTTTTTAACCTTTACCGCCAGGGTATGGAAGAAGGGAGGCGGGTTATATTGGGTTTAAATTTTTAAACTAACAGATCTTGAAGGCCTCCCAAAAAGTACATCGATTCTTCAAAATATGAATGACATTCTGCTCATGTCCATCCACTTGAAGTATCAAAATTTCGAATATTATTTTCTTAGAGCCTATTGAAATTAGGTATATGGTTTATTTTGAGATTTACAGTGAAACTTTGTGAAGAATATTCTAGCTATTGCCTAAAATCCTAAGATCTGCCTAAAATGAGAAAAGACCGAGGAAAAATGTATCAAGAAATGTAGAAATAAATTAGCGATTTCCAGCCCTATGGCTGGGGCTAAAGTGGAGGGTATATATCGTTTGATACGGCCAAAACGTGCCTCGGCGAAATAAGACCCTACGTCTCTTTGGACCAAATCGGTTTCAGAAAATTTGGAGTCGATCCAGCGACGTCCGATGACCCTTGACGGGAGTATCCGATTTAATTCAAACTTGGTACATCGTAACATTATCATCAAACTTGATCGAATTAGGAGATTAGGCAATATCGGTCCACTTATTCCGGTACCTAACTCCACAAAAGGTCGAAATTTTCTAAAGAATATATTTTACTGCCCAGAACGAGATAGGATAATCCGATTTTGCTCCAACTTTGCTCCAACTTTGCAAATCCTAATATTTGCGTCAGTTCTAGGATCAGGTGGATAATATCGGTCCACTTCATCAAGTGCCTTCCCCCCACAAAGGGTAAACATTTTAAATAATTGTAACTCTTATAAAATGTGATGTAGCATTCCGATTGTCCTAAAATTTCACACATCCCAAATATTTTTATAAACCCAATATCTGGTTTTAAAATGGAATATATCGGTTCACTCCTTCTGGTACCTCCCCTACAAAAGGTCGAAGTTTTGAATATCAATTGAGCTCATAAAACGCGAATTGTCCTAAAATTTCACACATTCCAATATTTTTATAAACCCGAAATCTGGTGCTAAAATGGAATATATCGGTTCACTCCTTCTGGTACCTCCCCTACCAAAGGTCGAAGTTTTGAATATCAATTGAGCTCATAAAACCCGAAATTAATATCCGATTCCATTTAGACTTGGCACATATGAATATTTCTATCAACACAGGATCCGGTTCTCTTCATATCTCACATATCCCATTCTATCAACACAAGATCTGCTGTGAAGATGGAGTATATCGGTTCACTTTTTGTGGTCAAAATGTTGAATATCCATGGGGCTCAACAAACGCGAAATTAATATTTCCATCAACACAAGATCTGTTATAAGATGGTAGAGATCGGACCACGTCTTCTGGTATCTCCCCCAAAAGAGGGTTCAAGATTTACATGACGCTCAAAGAAAGCGAAATATGCAAACAACTCTCTTTAAATTTCACACATACAAACACACAATCGGTTTACCCAAACTGAAATAGTACCAAATTTAGTACCATCCTAGTTCTTTTCGTATACAAATTTCGAAAACTACTTTTGTATATCCCAATGGCACAACAAACCAGTACTGTCCACTATAAGATCCAGTACCGCTTAGTACATTTCGTATACATTCCACAACGAACCACCTACTCCTCAACTTGGATTACCATTCCAAATTTATAGTTTTTAGCTCCTTTGGTTCACATAATACCAAATGCTACCATATATAAGAAGTTTTGGTACTGATTTAGAAACATACGTAACTTGAAGTTATGCCCGTGAAGATAAATTTTAAAATATAAAAGCAAAGAAGTATTTTGTGTTGGTGCGCAAGGGGTTAATTGAAAAATAGTTTTTTTAATATTAATGATTTTTACCATTTTTTTTTTGATAAATCAACGCATTTTTAAATTAATTTAAATTAAATTAATTAAATAAATTAATTTAACAGGAAAATGACACAATTTTCCGACGAGGACGAATAACCAGAATGGTGTTGGCGGTAGGGAAACTGCATGGAAAATGCTGAATTGCACAAAAACTATGCTAGCTGCGTCATTGATGAAAGGTCTCGAGGAGTACTTTCTGGCTATATATGCCTTATATTCCCAACTGATTTCAGATAATCGAATTTTTTCCATTTTCTAACCAAAGTGGCGGTTTCGGTAGGGAAACTTCATGGAAAATGCTGAATTGCACAAAAATATGCTAGCTGCGTCATTGAGGCGGGTCTTAAATGAAAGGTCTGGCTTTATATGCCTCGGTAAAAAAATGGTAAAAATCATTAATATTAAAAAAAAAAACTATTTTTCAATTAACCCCTTGCGCACCAACACAAAATAATTCTTTGCTTTTATATTTTAAAATTTATCTTCACGGGAATCTTGAGGTTGGATTTTCCAAAAACCCTTTTGTACATCTATCCTGTACTTGTAGCAGTGACTCTCATTCCAAACTTCAGAATTTTAGAGCATTCCGTTTGTTCAATACAAAGTAGTGTATAATTTTAAGTAAATTTTAATACTTTTCTTACGAAGCGTTTCATGGGTTCTCAATCAGTCAATCAATTATTTCACGCTTTTTTTGTTAAATATATACGAGTAAATAAACATTCAATCATTGATTCGAAAAGTGCAATAGCTCTTATTGAAAGAGCCATTATTTTACTTTAATTTATTACTTATTTATTTTTATTTTCTATAGAAAAATGATATTGAGAACAAACTTTATCCTATAATTGAAGCCAAAGTTTTTCCACTAAGTTGTGTGTCCACTGGAATACCTTCAGCCACGTTTTCCGGTAGTACCGGCTTTTCCACTTTAACTGGTGGTGCCTCGTAATGGTAACCATCATGGTTTACTCTATACACAGGTTTATGTCTTAGGTAAATTATTTTTAAATTATTTCCATATTTACTGCCAAAATAACTAGAAATGACAAAATACCAAAATTATTCAAGATTCGTAGAAGCGGAAGAAGTAATATATTTACTTATATCCTTTTACTGAGGCAGTTTCTGCTGCCGGGACCAATGCTATTACCACTGCCAATGCTACAGCAAAAACGAAGAACGCCTGAAATATTTAAAAAAAAAAAATTTTGCCTGATTCTGATTTTGATATACAGTGTTTGAATATAAGTAGATTACTTTCGGAATCATGCTGCGATATGCTATCTATTCCCGTTTTACAATACTACTGATTGTTGCCAACCCGAAGGAGGATCTTTTAAAGTCTAATTTGACAGAACTCTTCACAAATCTACAGGTTTCGGATTATTGACCGACCTCATATTGAATGTGGAATTAACAAAGATCAGGTATAATTTATTCATGATCTAATTTTGCTCCACCACGTATAGGTTTGGTGTTTTACACAGCATCCCATTCATAGACATGCTAATTAGGCCTATTAAGTTCTCCCTCTTAACAATTTCTTTAGAAAATTTCATAATAAAAGTGCCAAACCTTTTTTTGATATTTTTAATCTATTTTTATGAGCAAATGCTAACAATGTTATCTTTGCTTTATTTTAATTCAATGGACTTTTTTGGTCGGATGTATTGATGAATGAAACTAATTTTTAAATTAAATTTTAAATTTTGCAAATTTATACTTTAAACATTTTAAACAATAAAAAAATGTTTTTTGTCATAGAAGTTATTTTTAAAATAACTACTGGGAAGAATATCCCAGACAAAAAAAAAAAAAAAAAAAAAAAAAAAACAAGGGAGCTGATGATGATTGGTGGCTCTTTTTGAGACTTAGGTATTCCCTATCTTACTCCACTAATAAACAAACCTTGTTTTTATAAAAATTTTAAATAACCATAGAAAGTTTTAGGTACTACAAGAATAAGTTAGAAAGCTTCAGGCGGGGTTTCGACCGCCATATATACCCTCAGCATTTGACCATATATTTATTAATATTTTATCTTAACAGAATGTTTGTAGAAATTAATGCAGCAGGGACCGACAGGGAAAACAATATTTTATTTTGCACATAGAAGTTTGTTGACATAATCTGGACGAGGATGAGAAGGGGGTTACCTAATATGCCAAATTTTGCAATTCACTTTAGGCTGATATAATTATAAATGCGCCAAGTTTGGACGAAATTGGGTACGCCCCTCCAGTTTTATATACCTATATATATGAAAGAAATCCATCAGTTGAAACGGATAAAGCTAGAATCTTGTAATTCTGTATGTAGGTCGATTTTGGGGTCTGTTGGGTTGATACAAGGCTAGGTTTTTGGAAATTGCATATATATATATATATAAGTATGTAAATCTGGAGGGGCGTACCAAATTTCATCCACACTTGGCACATTTATAATTATATTAACCTAAACTGAGGTGTGGAATTGGACAAATTGGCGTGCCCCCTTTTCATCCTCATTCAGATTATGTCAACAAACTTCTATGTGCAAAATATAATATTTTTCCCCTGTCTGTCCCTGCTGCATTATTCATACAAATATTCTGTTAAGATAACCTAAACTGAGGTGTGGAATTGGATAATTTGGTTTACGACCTTCTCATCCTCGCCCATAATATGACATCAAAATTGTATGTTCCTAAAAAATCTCGGTCGGTCCCTGCTGCATTATTTCTACAAACGTTCTCTTCAGATAAATTACTAATATGGTGCCCAGAAAGGTATACACAAATAGATGGTCAAATACTGAGGGTACATACGAGTCGACAACCTGCCTGAAGCTTTCTAACTTGTTCTTGCAGTATCTAAGATAGACAAAAGAAGTAATTTTGAGGCCGAGGTAAATCCATAATTCGTTCTATCGCTATTTAAACATTTTAGAATATAAATTTGCAACATTTAAAATTTAAATTAAATATTTGTTTCATTCACCAATACATCCGACCAAAAAAACCCATTGAATTTAAATAAAATAGAGGTGACATTGTTAGCGTTTGCTCATAAAAATAGATTAAAAATATCAAAATTTTTTGGCACTTTTATTATGAAATTTTCTAAAGAAATTGTTAAGAGGAACACCTTAATAGGCCTGATTAACATGTCTACGAATGGGGTGCTGGATGACCAAAAATACGTAGGTAGCAAAAGTAGGCCATGAATAAATTAAAACATTTGTTTGTTAATTCCACATTCGATATGAGATCTGCCAATAATTCGAAACTTGTAGATTTGTGAAGAGTTCTGTCAAATTAGACTTTAAAAGATTCTTATTCGGGGTGCCAACAATCAGTAGTATTGAAAAACGGGAATAGATAGCACTTACTTACACTCAAACACGGTATATCAGAATCAGAATCAGGCAAATTGTTTTTTTTAATTTTCAGGCGTTCTTCGTTTTTGGTGTGGCAGTGGCAATAGCATTGGTCCCGGCAGCAGAAACAACCTCAGTAAAGGGATATAAGTAAATATATTTCTTCTCCTTGTTCTACAAAACTTGAATAATTTTTTTTATGTCATTTCTAGTTATATTATGGAAATAATTTTAAAATCAATTAACCAGGACATACACCTGTGTATAGAGTAAGCCATGATGGTTATCATTTCCAAGGACATACACCGGTGTATAAAGTAAGCCATGATGGTTATCATTATGAGGCACCACCTGTAAAAGTGGAAGAGCCGGTACTACCGGAAAATGTGGCTCAAGGTATTCCAGTGCACACAGAACTTAATGGAAGTACTTTGGGCTCAATTGTTGGATAAAGTTTGTCATTATAGAATTGGGATATGTAGGCCTTTTAAGAAATTCGTACTTATGTACAAAATTTGGTACAATTTAAATTTTGGAAGAACCGGTAGAGTTGGAATCCTTAAATTCGGAAATATGATTTCTAAGAGGCTGCATGATACCAAATGGTACAAAATTTGATAGAATTTGGATTTAGGTTCACCAATAAAGCGAGCTTGTCTCCTGGAATTTGAAATTAACATTACGGCGGGATGTTGGACTGGAATGTGGAGGTAATTTTCGAAATTTGTACTCATGTCTACGTCAAGCACTAGGATGATACAAAATTTGTTACAATTTCGATTTGGGCGAACCGATAGAGATGAAATGCTGAAATTGGTAAAAAAGATTACTCTGACATTGTACGATTGGGTCACAATTATCAATACTTATATCTACCTATCTGCTATTTCTAAATATTTCTCTCAACCGGAAACCTGGGTTGAATATGGAATTTATTTTTCTCTGTCGACTATATATGGTACCTCACGCAGAATTTTACATTTTCTAAAAATTATCACATATCTCATATAAAGTGAGGTCCGAAACGAATGGACAATATTGTCCCATTCCTTCGGAACTTACTCCATAGAGGGTCAGCAATTTGAATAATCATAACACAAGTCAAAATATGTTTAAATAATCGAAAATTAGCTGAGGGTATACATCTGTCGTATAAACATTCAATCACTAATACCCTATTTTATTATTTATTTATTTTTTTTGTATAGAACAAACTTTATCCAATAATTGATTGAAATGTTTTGCCATTAATATCTTGATCCATTGGAATACCATGAGCCACGTTTTCCGGTAGTGCCGGCTCTTCCAATTTAACAGGTGGTGCCTCGTAATGATAACCATCATGGTTTACTTTATACACCGGTTGATGTCCTTGGTAATGATGACCATCATGGTTTACTCTATACACAGGTTTATGTCCTGGGTAAATGATTATAAAATGATTTCCATATTTATTGCCAAAATAACTAGAAATGACAAAAAACCAAAATTATTCAAGATTCGTAGAAGCGGAAGAAGTAATATATTTACTTATATCCTTTTACTGAGGCAGTTTCTGCTGCCGGGACCAATGCTATTACCACTGCCAATACCAAAGCAAAAACGAAAAACGCCTGAAATATTTAAAAAAAAGTTTGCCTGATTCTGAATTTGATATACAGTGTTTGAATATAAGTAGATTACTTTCGGAATCATGCTGTGATGATGCTATCTATTCCCGTTTTACAATACTACTGATTGTTGCCACCCCGAAGGAGAATCTTTTAAAGTCTAATTTGACAGAACTCTTCACAAATCTACAGGTTTCGGATTATTGACCGACCTCATATCGAATGTGGAATTAACAAAGATCAGGTATAATTTATTCATGATCTAATTTTGCTATCTACGTGGTTTTGGTGTTTGATGTTTCACCCCAGCACCCCATTCATAGATATGTTAATCAGGCCTATTAAGTTGTTGCTCTTAACAATTTCTTTAGAAATTTTCATAATAAATGTGGCAAACATTTTTGATATTTTTAATCTATTTTTATAAGCATATGCTAACAATGTTATCTTTGCTTTATTTTAATTCAATGGACTTTTTTGGTCGGATGTATTGATGAATGAAACTAATTTTTAAACTAAATTTTAAATGTTGCAAATTTATATTTTAAAATTTTTTAAATGACGATGGAGAGAAGTGTGGATTTATTTCGGCCTGAAAATTATCTTTTTTCCATCATAGATACTGCAAGAACAAGTTTGAAAGCTTCAGGCGGGTTTTCGACCGCCATATATACTCTCAGCATTTTACCATATATTTATGTATACTTTTTTGGAAGCCATATTAATATTTTATCTTAACAGAATGTTTGAAGAAATAATGCAGCAGGGACCGACCGGGAAAATTATTTTTTTTTGGCCCATACAATTTTGTTGAAATATTATGGGCGAGGATGAGAAGGGGGTAATTAATTTGCCAAATTTCGCAATTTACTTTAGGTTGATATAATTTTAAATGCGCCAAGTTTGGACGAGATTGGGTTGTTGAATATAAATCGGCTTGTCCTCTATTTTTGCTGCTGTTGTATTAATAAAACGCACTTCTGCTCTCGGTGGTTGCTTTATTCAGAGTGAAACTTATTCTACTTACACACTACTCAAGTTAACTTAGCGCTAAGAAAAAATCTATTTACAAGTCAGTGTGTGGATCACACTAAGTGATCTTCGCATAATTATTTATAATGTGTGTTGTATGTTGTAAGAGCGTAACGTGGACATTCAATAATTACAACATGGGTACGCCCCTCCAGCTTTATATACCTATATATATGAAAGAAAACAACCAGTCGAAACGGCTAAAGATAGGATCTTGAAATTATGCATGTATGTCGAGTTTGGGGTCTGTTGGGTTGATATACGGCTGGGTTTTTGGAAATTGCATATATATAGGTATATAAAACTGGAGGGGCGTACCCAATTATATTAATATTAACCCTAAACTGAGGTGTGGAATTGGACAAATAGAGTTACCCCCTTCTTATCTTACCTTGTCGTAATCACGAATGAATGAATTGAGATAGATGGCTAAAATTTTGCACACATGCTTAGTTTTCCAGTAGGCAGGTTAAGTTCGTGAGTGGGCCATGTAGGTCCACGTTTTCATATAGCCCCCATATAACGGTACCTACCGATATTCGGTATTTTGATGATTTTAGCGACATTATTCACCGGAATTGTTTCAAATTTGGCATTTGAAGTTCGAAATGGATACTACACCCTCAGATAGAAAATTGTCTGTGCAAGTCCACGTCTTCGTATAGCCTCCATATAACTGTACCTCCCGATATTCGGTATTTTGATGATTTTAGCGACATTATTCACCGGAATTGTTTCAAATTTGGTATTTGAAGTTCGAATTGGATACTACACCCTACGACAGAAAATTGTCTGTGCATATAACGGTACCTCCCAAAGTTCGGTATTTTGATGATTTTAGCATCATTATGCACCGGAATTTTTTCAAATTTAGCATTTGAAGTTCTTAATGGATATACAGCTTATGACAGAAAATTGTATGTGCAGGTCCACGTCTTCATATAGCCCCCTATAACGCTACCGCCCAATATTCAGTATTTTGATGATTTTAGCGTCGTTATTCGCCGGAGTAATTTCAAATTACGTATTTAGTGTTCGTAATGGGAACTCCCTATATTCGGTATTTTGACGATTTTAGGTACAATACTCATCGAAATTGTTTGAGATGTCGTATTTGAAGTTCGTAATAGATACTACAGACCGTGACAGAAAATTGTCTAAGCAGGTAATGGCTTATAACAAACAATGCCTATATAGGCCCACGTCGTATAGACCCCAATATAAAGGCTATATTCGTTTTTTTTTAAGATCTTAACAGAATTTTTAACGAATTTTATTTTTTGAAAATTTCCAGATTCGTTCTAAATGCCTATATAGGCCCACGTCGCATAGACCCCAATATAACGGCTATATTCGGCATTTTTTTTACTTGTTACTGCTTTTTACTTGTTAAAATATAAATTTGCAACATTTAAAATTTAAATTAAATATTACTTTCATTCATCAATATATCCGACCAAAAAAACACGTAGATAGCAAAAGTAGGTCATGAATAAATTAAAAACAATGGTTGTTAATTCCACATTCGATATGAGATCTGCCAATAATCCGAAACCTGTAGTTTTGTGAAGAGTTCTGTCAAATTAGACTTTAAAAGATTCTGGTTCGGGATGCCAACAATCAGTAGTGTTGTAAAACGGGAAGAGATAGCATCACAGCATGAAAGTAATCTACTTATATTCAAACACTGTATATCAAAATCAGAATCAGGCAATTTTTTTTTAATTTTTTAGGCGTTCTTTGTTTTTGCTTTGGCATAGGCAGTGGCAATAGCATTGGTCCCGGCAGCAGAAACAGGCTCAGTAAACGGATATAAGTAAATATATTTGTTCTCCTACTTCTACGAAGCTTAAATAATTTTGTTTTTATATAATTTCTAGTTATTTTGGCAATAAATATGTAAATCATTTTATAATCATTAACCCAGGACATAAACCTGTGTATAGAGTAAACCATGATGGTTATCATTACCAGGGACATAAACCGGTATATAAAGTAAACCATGATGGTTATCATTACGAGGCACCACCTGTTAAAGTGGAAGAGCCGGTACTACCGGAAAACGTGGCTCATGGTATTCCAATGGAACAAGATATTAATGGAAGAACATTGGAATCCCTTGTTGGATAAAGTTTGTTCTATACAAAAAAAAAAAAAAAAAAAAAAAAAAAAAAAAAAAAAAAAAAAAAAAAAAAAAATAAAATAAGAATAATAATAATAAAATAAAATAAAATAATAAATAATAAAATAGGGTATCAGTGATTGAATATTTATACGACAGATGTATACCCTCAGCTAATGTTCGATTATTTTAACATATTTTGACTTGTGTTATGATTTTTCAAATTGTTGACTCTCTATGGAATACGTTCCGAAGGAATGCGACAATATTGTCCATTTTGTATTGGACCTCACTTTATATGAGATATGTGATAATTTTTAGAAAATGTAAAGTTATGCTGTGAGGTACCATATAAAGTCGACCGAGTATTCGTCGAGTATTTCACTTTTCCACTTTATCTAATACAAATAAAAATAAATTCCATATTAATCGCAGGTTTCAGGTTGAGAGAAATATTTTGAAATAGCGGATAGATAGTATTGAAAATTGTGACTCAATCGCACTATGTGATAGTAATCTTATTTCCCAATTTCAGCATTTCACCTCTATCGGTTCGCCCAAATCGAAATTTAAAAAAAAATTAGGACTATTTTAAAAAAATTAGGACTATTCTATTCATGAGTACAAATTTCGAAAATTACCTTCACATCCCAGTCCTACATTCACACTGTTGGCCTCATATGGAGAAGGCTCCGAAGCAGTCAGGCGAATATTGTCCAATTCGTATCTGTCCTAAGTGTGATATATATCTAATTCTAATTGGACTATATCGTCTAATTCCCATACTTTTAAGGAGATGTATGCATGAAGTTTTTGAAAAATGTTTAAATATACGTGGGGTAATACATATAGCGGACCAAAATATTCCACTTCATCTGATACAAATATTGGTATGTTCAAAATTTAAAGGAAATCGAACATTTATATCCAATTTTATACGAAATCAAAAATTCCGATAAATTACATATTCATATCAGATGTCAGGCAAGTTGTATAGAATCGTCGCCTTATTTCGAAAGTTATGATAGATGTAAGTATTTGTACCAGAAGGGGTTCACATATATATATATATATATATATATATATATATATATATATGTATATATATATATATATATATATATATATATATATATATATATATATATATATATATATATATATATATATATATATATATATATATATATATATATATATATATATATATATATATATATATATATATATATATATATATATATATATATATATATTATATATATATATATATGTATATATATATATATATATATATATATATATATATAAAAAAAAAAGTTCAGATGTCCCAAATCTGAATGGAATCGGATATTAATTTCATGTTTTATGAGCTTCATGGGGAAGGAACCATAAGTATCGGACCGATATACTCCTTCTTCACACCAGGTCTTGGGTTAATAAAAGCATTGTGATGTGTGTAATTTGAAGACAAGCGGATGCTTATTTCGGATTTTATGATCGTCTACCATCTTTATAACAGTTCTTGTGTTGATAAAAAAATATTGTGATATGCCAAGTCTGAATTGAATCGGATGTTAATTTCACATTTTATGGACTTCATGGGTATTTAAAATTTTGATCCTTTGCACCAGACCTTGGGTTAATAAAAATTTTGTGATGTGTGTAATGTGAAGACAATCGGATGCTTATTTAGGATTTTATTATCGTTTTGGGTTATTCAAAACTTCGACCCTTTGTGGGGGAGGTACCAAAAGAAATGGTCCGACCTCTACCATCTTCATAACAGACCTTTTGTTAATGGAAATGTTTGGATGTACCAAGTCTGAATGGAATCGGATGTTATTGTCATGTTTTATGAGCTTCATGGATATTCAAAATTTTCACCCTTTGCGGGGGTGCGAGGTACCAGAAGCATTCAATCTTCACAGCAGATCTTGGGTTAATAAAAATATTGTGATATGTGTATTGTGAAGACAAACCGTCTCTTAAATCACATTTTAAAAGAGTTATAATTATTCGCAATTTTGACCCTTTGTGTGGAGAGGTACTTAATGAAGTGGACCGATATTGTCCATTTTTGCACCGATGCAAATATTGGGTTTTGTAAAGTTGGAGCAAAAGCTGATGATCTTTTCTCTTTCTGTGCAGTAAAATATTTTCTTTGAAAATGTTGATCTTTTGTGGAGAAGGTACCAGAAGAAGTGGACCGATCCATCTTCGGACTCGATCTTAGTTTCATAGTAATATTACGATGTACCAACTGTGAATCAAATCGGAGAGTTATCGTATGCACCAGCCAGAAAGACAGATTGATAGACGGGCAATATCCAGTAACGGATTTGGTGGAAAGAGACCTAGGTTCTAACCATTATTTCGAAGAGGCAAGTTTTGGCCCTATTAAATGATATATACCTTCCCTCTTTCGCCATATGGCTAAGGGTTTAAAAAAATGCATCAAAGTGGAAAAAAATTAAAAAAAAAAAAAACAAAAAGATTGAAAAAATAAACAAACAAAAAAACAACAAACATTAAAAAAAAATTCAACAAAATTAAAAAAAAAAATCAACAAAAATTAAAAAAAAAAAATGAGATACAAATTGAATTATTTTTTGTTTTTTATATTTAATTTGGCTGGGAAACCCGAATCCTTCCTCATTGTATGGCGCCCAACGTGTTTATTTTTTAAATAAAAAAAATATATCAAAAAATTATAGTCGTGATGGGAAAAACGACGGATCAAACTTATAAATCACAATGTGGCGCCCAATATGGGGCTGCATAATTTTTTAAATGAAAAACGTTGTAATATGTGAAGAACCCATAGAAGAACGTGGCTTTCATTCGCTCTGGAAAACACGTTAGTACAAAGTTATGGTATAACTTAGGCGCTGGGCAGAATCAATTTCCAAATTCACAATTTTGACCCTCTGTGGGAGAGTTACTTAATGGAGTGGTAGAGTGAACTAGCACCGCAATGCAAATAATAGGATTTGCAAAGTTGGAGCAAGATCGGAGTAGCCTTTCTTCCTTCTGTTTCGGACGGACACAACTAGATCGTCTCCAAATGGACTGAAACGGATTTGGTCCAAGGAGACTTAAGGTCTACAAACTTTATTTCGATGAGACACGTTTTGGCCGTATCAAATGATATCTACCCTCTGTAGTCAAATGGCTGAGAGTATAATAAAGTGAATAATTTTTTTTTTTGGAATTTGTTTATATTTAGGGTCCGAAATGTTATTACATCTTACGATGCTTATAATTCTGATAATAGAATAAGTTAATAATAATTTATATATATACCTAATAAAAATATATATTTTCTGTTTCGTTTATTACAAACAATAGAAAACCTTATTCTTCCTTCTCCTTATTTGTTTGTTTACAAAAAAAAAAAAAAATCATCTACATTTTTTTAACGGATATCATAAAAATGTCTTCTTCTTTATTGTATTTGTTGTGGTCATTTGGAAATAAAGAATTGAAACGAAATGTGAAATATTGAATTGAAATGCTGATAAGAAAAAAAAAAGAGAAAAAAACCTAAAGACTCATTGGAAAACTTTTTCATTTTTCAAATAAAACCAAAAAGAAAAAAATTGAAATTTATGATTGGAGAGGGGAAAATAAAGTTTGAAATTTTCGTTTTTAAAATTCCAAATATTTTATTTGACTCAAATAAAATATTGAGATTTTGAAACAATCTATTGAAAAAAATACTTTGCCTTTACTGACACTCCCCTCTTCAATTTTTCTTTTTCTTTTTTTGGTTTCTTTTTTATATTTGCAGAGGAGAGAGAAAATTGAAAAAGTTGGAAAATGAAATGAGTTTTTAAGATAAGCAAAAAGAAGTGAGAAACAGAAAAACAGAAAAATTCTCAGAGTCAGCGGTGGTGGTGGAGGTGGTGCTGGAATTTCCCCCTTGCAAAAGAATCTCAAAGCCGTCACATTGAAGTCTTGCATTAGTGGTGGTGGTGGCAATAAAAAAGGAAAAATGGGCGCCAATGTTTCACAGCTGGAAAAGGAAATCGGTTCCGATCTGTTCCCACCCAATGAGCACTACTTTGGTCTGGTGAATTTCGGCAACACCTGCTACAGCAATTCCGTGCTGCAGGCCCTGTATTTTTGCAAGCCATTTCGCGACAAGGTGTTGGAGTACAAGGCCAAAAATAAGAGACCCAAAGAAACCCTATTGTCCTGTTTGGCGGATCTTTTCTACAACATTGCCACGCAAAAGAAAAAGGTTGGCTCCATTGCCCCCAAAAAGTTCATTGCCCGCCTGCGCAAGGAGAAGGAGGAGTTCGACAACTACATGCAACAGGATGCCCATGAATTTTTGAATTTTCTCATCAATCACATCAATGAAATCATATTGGCCGAGCGCAATGCCAGCAAAAGTGGTGGAGGTGGAGGCAATGCCACATCGTCGGCTGGTACGGCAGCGGCAGCCACCAAATCCTCATCGACCACATCGACCTCAACCACGGTCTCCAACTCTTCGACCAATGGTACTTGCTCAAATTCAACGGGCTCCATAAACGGCATTGGTATTGGCATCTCCGATGCCACCACCCCCACCCAGGGCGGTGGCAGTCCGGCCAACAGCGAGCCCACCTGGGTCCATGAGATATTCCAGGGAACACTCACCTCGGAGACGCGTTGCCTCAACTGTGAAACGGTCAGCAGCAAGGATGAACATTTCTTCGATCTCCAGGTGGATGTCGATCAGAATACCTCAATCACCCATTGTCTGCGGTGTTTTAGCAACACCGAAACCCTCTGTTCGGACAATAAATTCAAATGCGACAACTGTTGCAGCTATCAAGAGGCTCAAAAGCGTATGCGTGTCAAAAAGTTGCCAATGATTTTGGCCCTGCATCTGAAACGCTTCAAATACATGGAACAATTTAATCGTCACATCAAGGTCTCACATCGTGTGGTCTTTCCCCTGGAACTGAGGCTGTTCAACACCTCGGATGATGCTGTGAATCCGGATCGCCTTTATGATCTTATGGCTGTGGTCATCCATTGCGGTTCGGGACCGAATCGTGGCCATTACATTAGCATTGTCAAGAGTCATGGTCTGTGGCTGCTTTTCGATGATGATATGGTCGATAAGATTGAGGCTTCGACCATTGAAGATTTTTATGGCCTCACCTCGGATATCCAGAAATCATCGGAAACGGGTTATATTCTGTTTTATCAATCGAGGGATTGTAATGTTTAAAAAAGAATAGGTCATTAATTATTTTATAATCGCAATAAAACAATGTGTAATGTCTGCAAAGTGAGCAAAAGCCGTAAGTGACAAATATTTAGAGGAGGAGGAAAATCCATTTAAAAATTTCCATCTTTCAGCAAACAATCCCATTACCAAATAATAAGTCAGTATTGCGCTTTTGTTTGCCTCATTACCAAATAATGAGTTTAAATTGCTTTTCATTACCAAACATGGAGTTACTATGGCATTTTAGTTTGCCTCATTACCAAATGTTGAATTAAGATTACACCATTAAGGATTTTGACTACTCAATGTCGGCAAAAATTGAAGTAGAAGTAAGAAAATATTTAGAAGGAGAAAATTACATTAAAAAATGTCCACCTACCCAGCAAACGATATCATCGCTAAATAATGAGAAAAAATTGCATATTTGTTTTCCTCATTACCAGGTAATGAGTAAATATTGACCATTAATTTGCCAAATAATTAGCGAATACTACAATTCAAAGTCAATTCAAGCTTTCGACAAAACTCGAATTCGATTTGGTAGTGGCTTTATTTAGGAGGAGGAAAATCCGTTTAAAAATGTCCACCTACCCAGCGAACAATCTAATTACCAAATAATGAGCTAATATGACCTTATTAGCAAATAATGAGTTGATTTTGCATTCTTATATGAGCCATTTCAAAATAATACCTTTTTTTAACTATTCTTCGCGATTTCGATTTTGTCGACTAAAAGTCGATTTAAGATTTTGACAATGCAATTTGGATAAAAGTCCATTTCGACTTCATAAGATGAAAATACATCCAACTACCCAGCAAACAATTCCATTACCAAGTAATGAGTTAATATTACATTATCGTTTGCCCAGGTTTAGTATTGATTTTGTCGACTATAAATTGTCCATTGGTAAAAATATAGCTTTTCGACTTTTTCTGTTGCATAAATAAAATAACGAAAAATCTGAAATTTAATTTTGTGTCTATCTTTGCATATTTTTGAGTTGAAGTGAAAACTACTGAAATGATAATCCCGAAATCGAAATATATCAAAAAGTCCACTTTGCCTCTAGATTTTGCCTCTAACATAAATTAATCGATCGAAAGTCGAATTGAAGAGTCAATAGAATGGGGAAAATGTTTTTTCAACCATGCCATCGTTACTCATTACTTTGTAAGGCAAACAATAAGTAACTTTAGCGTACAGTTTTTAAGGAAACCCCCATTATTGGTAATGCAAGTCGGTGTCGACTTACCTTGTAATGGGTTGTTGCGTGGCTCATGTTGACACATTTGTTTGCTGGATCAAGTTCCAACCTCTGTCAAAGTTTTTGATAGGTTTCAGTTTTTAAGTAGACCCTATTTATTTTTTCCTTATTGAGTGTTGCTTTTTTACATTACCTCGTAATGCGAGGTTGTACGGCTCATGTAGATACCAATTTTTGCTGGGTCAAATTTTAACATCTACTCATTAATCGTATTTCAACTCTTTGCCACCGTAACTCATTACTTTGTAAGGAGAAACATAAGTTCTGTTTATTTACAGCTTTTAAGGAAATTTCATTATTTTTCAAGTTACTGGTAATGCAAGAGAGTTCATCTTCATGTAGACACCGATTTCTGTTGTGTACTCTGTAAGGAGAAAAAAATAATTATTTTCGGCATAACCTATTAATTTTCTACTTACTAGTAATGCATGGATATCTTTTTTACATTACTTCGTAATGGGGTACCAAATTTTAACAAAATAATTAAAAATCTTAAATTAAAATATACGTATCCTTGCATATTTTGTCCGAAATGTAAAATATCTTAAAAGGTTTGTCAACATTAAATAAATCTGCATATTTTCACCTTACCTTGCAATGAGTTGTTATATGGCTTGTATAGATATCATTTTTTACGAGGTCATATGCCAACTGTAACTATTTTCTATTTAGATAACTTTTTTCTTGTGAAATTTTGAAAGAAAAACCCATTACTTTTCTAATTACTGGTAGAGCATGATTGCCTTTTTGTACATTACTTGATAATAGGACGTCAATTCATTACTTGTAAGGAGAAAAATATGTTATTTTCGGTTGCAATTTTGAATGGATAACCCAAACTCTTCTGATTACTGGTAGTGCATGAACGCCTTTTTGTACAGTTCTTGGTAATGGGGTACCAAATACTGCTGGGTATCAATAAAATAAAAAAGAATCTCAAACAAGTTTATCTTTGCTCATTTTTGTGGCCGGAATGAAACATCTCTTTTATGGCAAAATTAGAAAAATTGTGCAATTTTACACCTTACCTTGTAATGAGTTTTTATATGGCACGTGTGGGTAATTTTTATTCATTGGGTCATGTTCCAACCGTAACTCTTTGCTATTTGGGAGAAAAATAAGTTATTTTCTTGTGCAATTTTGAAGGCATAACCCATTATTCTACTACTTACTGGTAATTAATGAATGCCTTTTTGTACATTACTTGGTATTGGGATGTCAACTCTTTATTTGTAAGGTAAAAATAATTTATTTTTGTTCAAATTTTGAATCAATAACCTATTATTTTACTAATTACTGGTAAAGCATGAACGATTTTTAGTACATTACTTGGTAATGGGATGTCAATTTTTGCCGGATTAATTTCCAAAACCAAAATGTGTTTTTTTGGGTTTTAAATAATTTACCCTTACCACTTTTGCTAACGTTGCAGACACTGTGGCGGTTCAAATAATCATGAATTTTGTATTTAACATATTTGATCTAATCCCAAAGCCTACAATTTATAATATGAGGTGGAAATCTTGAAAAAATACTGAAATAGAATAAACCTTAATTTCCTAAATTGATTTTATATAATTTGATTCTTTTCTCGTGACCGTTATAAATTCTAGGCAAAATTTTCTTCAATGTGTATGAATTTATTTTTCTTTATTATTTTCTAATAAAAATTCTGTATTTATGTCTTGTCATCAAACTCTTTCTGAATATTTTTTATTTTTTTTTTTTTTTTTTGAAATTAAAATAATACATATTATTTCGATGGCTTTGAAAGTAATAACACAATGACCGTTTGGAAACAAGAACTAAATGTATTTAATTTATGTAGTATTATAAATACATGAATAATGTTTAGAATAATTTATTCTGCCTCTAAAGTTTATCCCCGCAGAATGATTCAGAACTCGATTTTCATGACCAAAAATGTCCCATTTTGCTTTGTCATCACCAAACATCTGCGGGTTTCAATAGCCCAATATATTGAAACGAAGCTAATTAAAAAAATATTTAAAATATTTTAAGGAGGCGCGCTCCACATCTTTCCCTTAAAAACAAAACCGAACTTTTTGTAAACCCGTTTCCGAATAATTGTGTGTCACATATAAAAAATATAGAAATGCAAAAAAAAAAAAAAAAAAAAAAATATTTCAATAAAATCTATAAAGAATTTAAATCAGCATTTAGTCGCACATAATGCATCAACTAGCTGTAAAAATAACGTATTTAAAATAATTGGTAATAAATTATAAAAAAAAACAAAAATATTTACAAATGTGTTTTTCTAGGAATAATTTTTGGAGGATAAGTATGGGTACAGATGTTGTAAAAAACAAAAAAAAAATAAATAAACCCAACTTGATAACAATTCTTTAAAAAATCCACATTTATTAGGCTAATGGTCCTTGGAAAAAATTCTTTAAAAAATTCACGTTTATTTGGCTAATGGTCCTTGGAAAAAATTCTTAAAAAAATACACATTTATTAGGCTAATGGTCCTTGGAAAAAATTCTTTAAAAAATCCACGTTTATTTGATGGTTGGTCCTTGGAAATAAATCTTTAAAAAATCCACGTTTATTGGGCTAATGGTCCTTGGAAAAAAATCTTTAAAAAATCCACGTTTATTGGGCTAATGGTCCTTGGAAAAAAATCTTTAAAAATCCACGTTTATTAGGCTAATGGTCCTTGGAAAAAAATCTTTAAAAAATCCACGTTTATTGGGCTAATGGTCCTTGGAAAAAAATCTTTAAAAAATCCACGTTTATTAGGCTAATGGTCCTTGGAAAAAAATCTTTAAAAAATCCACGTTTATTGGGCTAATGGTCCTTGGAAAAAATCTTTAAAAAATCCACGTTTATTAGGCTAATGGTCCTTGGAAAAAAATCTTTAAAAAATCCACGTTTATTTGATGGTTGGTCCTTGGAAAAAAATCTTTAAAAAATCCACGTTTATTAGGCTAATGGTCCTTGGAAAAAAATCTTTAAAAAATCCACGTTTATTAGGCTAATGGTCCTTGATAAAAATTCTTTAAAAAATCCACGTTTATTTGATGGTTGGTCCTTGATAAAAATTCTTTAAAAAATCCACGTTTATTAGGCTAATGGTCCTTGATAAAAATTCTTTAAAAAATCCACGTTTATTTGATGGTTGGTCCTTGATAAAAATTCTTTAAAAAATCCACGTTTATTTGATGGTTAGTCCTTGATAAAATTCTTCAAAAAATCCAGGTTTATTTGATGGTTGGTCTTTGATAAAAATTCTTTAAAAATCCACGTTTATTTGATGGTTGGTCCTAAAAAATCCACGTTTATTTGGTTGAGAGTCCTTGATAAAAATTCTTTAAAAATCCACGTTTATTTGGCTAAGAGTCCTTGATAAAAATTCTTTAAAAAATCCACGTTTATTTGTTGGTTGATCCTTGATAAAAATTCGTTAAAAAATCCACGTTTATTTGTTGGTTGATCCTTGATAAAAATTCGTTAAAAAATCCACGTTTATTTGATTGAGAGTCCTTGATAAAAAATCGTTAAAAAATCCACGTTTATTTGATTGAGAGTCCTTGATAAAAATTCGTTAAAAAATCCACGTTTATTTGATTGAGAGTCCTTGATAAAAATTCGTTAAAAAATCCACGTTTATTTGATTGAGAGTCCTTGATAAAAATTCGTTAAAAAATCCACGTTTATGTTATTTTCGGTTGCAATTTTGAATGGATAACCCAAACTCTTCTGATTACTGGTAGTGCATGAACGCCTTTTTGTACAGTTCTTGGTAATGGGGTACCAAATACTGCTGGGTATCAATAAAATAAAAAGAATCTCAAACAAGTTTATCTTTGCTCATTTTTGTGGCCGGAATGAAACATCTCTTTTATGGCAAAATTAGAAAAATTGTGCAATTTTACACCTTACCTTGTAATGAGTTTTTATATGGCACGTGTGGGTAATTTTTATTCATTGGGTCATGTTCCAACCGTAACTCTTTGCTATTTGGGAGAAAAATAAGTTATTTTCTTGTGCAATTTTGAAGGCATAACCCATTATTCTACTACTTACTGGTAATTAATGAATGCCTTTTTGTACATTACTTGGTATTGGGATGTCAACTCTTTATTTGTAAGGTAAAAATAATTTATTTTTGTTCAAATTTTGAATCAATAACCTATTATTTTACTAATTACTGGTAAAGCATGAACGATTTTTAGTACATTACTTGGTAATGGGATGTCAATTTTTGCCGGATTAATTTCCAAAACCAAAATGTGTTTTTTTGGGTTTTAAATAATTTACCCTTACCACTTTTGCTAACGTTGCAGACACTGTGGCGGTTCAAATAATCATGAATTTTGTATTTAACATATTTGATCTAATCCCAAAGCCTACAATTTATAATATGAGGTGGAAATCTTGAAAAAATACTGAAATAGAATAAACCTTAATTTCCTAAATTGATTTTATATAATTTGATTCTTTTCTCGTGACCGTTATAAATTCTAGGCAAAATTTTCTTCAATGTGTATGAATTTATTTTTCTTTATTATTTTCTAATAAAAATTCTGTATTTATGTCTTGTCATCAAACTCTTTCTGAATATTTTTTATTTTTTTTTTTTTTTTTTGAAATTAAAATAATACATATTATTTCGATGGCTTTGAAAGTAATAACACAATGACCGTTTGGAAACAAGAACTAAATGTATTTAATTTATGTAGTATTATAAATACATGAATAATGTTTAGAATAATTTATTCTGCCTCTAAAGTTTATCCCCGCAGAATGATTCAGAACTCGATTTTCATGACCAAAAATGTCCCATTTTGCTTTGTCATCACCAAACATCTGCGGGTTTCAATAGCCCAATATATTGAAACGAAGCTAATTAAAAAAATATTTAAAATATTTTAAGGAGGCGCGCTCCACATCTTTCCCTTAAAAACAAAACCGAACTTTTTGTAAACCCGTTTCCGAATAATTGTGTGTCACATATAAAAAATATAGAAATGCAAAAAAAAAAAAAAAAAAAAAAATATTTCAATAAAATCTATAAAGAATTTAAATCAGCATTTAGTCGCACATAATGCATCAACTAGCTGTAAAAATAACGTATTTAAAATAATTGGTAATAAATTATAAAAAAAAACAAAAATATTTACAAATGTGTTTTTCTAGGAATAATTTTTGGAGGATAAGTATGGGTACAGATGTTGTAAAAAACAAAAAAAAATAAATAAACCCAACTTGATAACAATTCTTTAAAAATCCACATTTATTAGGCTAATGGTCCTTGGAAAAAATTCTTTAAAAAATTCACGTTTATTTGGCTAATGGTCCTTGGAAAAAATTCTTAAAAAAATACACATTTATTAGGCTAATGGTCCTTGGAAAAAATTCTTTAAAAAATCCACGTTTATTTGATGGTTGGTCCTTGGAAAAAAATCTTTAAAAAATCCACGTTTATTGGGCTAATGGTCCTTGGAAAAAAATCTTTAAAAAATCCACGTTTATTGGGCTAATGGTCCTTGGAAAAAAATCTTTAAAAATCCACGTTTATTAGGCTAATGGTCCTTGGAAAAAAATCTTTAAAAAATCCACGTTTATTGGGCTAATGGTCCTTGGAAAAAAATCTTTAAAAAATCCACGTTTATTAGGCTAATGGTCCTTGGAAAAAAATCTTTAAAAAATCCACGTTTATTGGGCTAATGGTCCTTGGAAAAAATCTTTAAAAAATCCACGTTTATTAGGCTAATGGTCCTTGGAAAAAAATCTTTAAAAAATCCACGTTTATTTGATGGTTGGTCCTTGGAAAAAAATCTTTAAAAATCCACGTTTATTAGGCTAATGGTCCTTGGAAAAAAATCTTTAAAAAATCCACGTTTATTAGGCTAATGGTCCTTGATAAAAATTCTTTAAAAAATCCACGTTTATTTGATGGTTGGTCCTTGATAAAAATTCTTTAAAAAATCCACGTTTATTAGGCTAATGGTCCTTGATAAAAATTCTTTAAAAAATCCACGTTTATTTGATGGTTGGTCCTTGATAAAAATTCTTTAAAAAATCCACGTTTATTTGATGGTTAGTCCTTGATAAAAATTCTTCAAAAAATCCAGGTTATTTGATGGTTGGTCTTTGATAAAAATTCTTTAAAAAATCCACGTTTATTTGATGGTTGGTCCTAAAAAATCCACGTTTATTTGGTTGAGAGTCCTTGATAAAAATTCTTTAAAAATCCACGTTTATTTGGCTAAGAGTCCTTGATAAAAATTCTTTAAAAAATCCACGTTTATTTGTTGGTTGATCCTTGATAAAAATTCGTTAAAAAATCCACGTTTATTTGATTGAGAGTCCTTGATAAAAAATCGTTAAAAATCCACGTTTATTTGATTGAGAGTCCTTGATAAAATTCGTTAAAAAATCCACGTTTATTTGATTGAGAGTCCTTGATAAAAATTCGTTAAAAAATCCACGTTTATTTGATTGAGAGTCCTTGATAAAAATTCGTTAAAAAATCCACGTTTATTTGATTGAGAGTCCTTGATAAAAATTCTTTAAAAAATCCACGTTTATTTTATTGAGAGTCCTTGATAAAATTTCTTTATAAAATCCACGTTTATTTGGTTAAGAGTCCTCGATAAAATTTCTTTAAAAAATCCACGTTTATTTGATGGTTGGTCCTTGATAAAAATTATTTAAAAAATCCACGTTTATATGGCTGTTGGTCCTTGATAAAAATTCTTTAAAAATCCACGTTTATTTGATGGTTGGTCCTTGACAAAAATTCTTTAAAAAATCCAAGGACGTCTGTTGGTCCTTGATAAAAAGTCTTTAAAAAATCCACATTTATTCAGTTGATATAATCCATGCCAAAACTCACTTCCGCATTCACTTTGTCCCCGGCGGAGCCTACTGCTTTTTTGAAAAGAAAAAAAAACTGAAAACGTTATTTGTCAAAAACAAAACAAATTGAAATTACCATTCAAACAGCGTCACCCTCACCAGTCCACTAGAAATAGCTTTGAAATTGAAGAAAATAATATTCAAAAAATTCTTAACAAATTAGGTACGTATGTCACTGGACAATTTGTTAGATTATTGTTTATCCTTTTTTATATTTTTTTTGTTTAGATGCAAAAATGGATTTGACCCTGCGGTCAGTTGAGGAAGATCTTCCAAAAACAGCAGTACTGGTGCCATCGGTTGGCTCACGAGGCAAACGTCCTCCACGCAATATGACTGCCACAGACAAGGTGTATGCCATTCAACGGGTACGCAATGGTGAGACCAAGGCATCTGTGTCCCGTTCGATTGGTGTCCCAGAATCCACCCTAAGGGGATGGTGTAAAAATGAACAGAAATTACGTTTTATGAGTCGGCAGCAACAGCAGCAGACAGATTTTGCATTAAAGGAGTCCTCCTCCACCTTCTTTGGTATGAAATATTCAATTATGTCCGCTTCGGACTCCAATCCTGAACAACAGCCGGCTGAAAAGAAATTCTGTGGCTTAGAGAGCATTTCTAATTTTAATAGACCAGGGGGGCCATCCCCTTTGCCTTTCCTAAATTCCGCCTCCGCCTCCTCCTCATGCACGGACAAGGCTTATGCCATACAGCGGGTACGTAATGGTGAGAGCAGAGCGCTCGTATCCCGTTGGATTGGTGTATCTGAAACGACCCTCAAGGGATGGATTAAGAATGATCAAAAGATACGCTCTATGGGCGGTGAGGATCCTCCATCAGCTTGTGGTATGTCAGTATATGGAATGAAGGACTCATCAAATTCTGAACAATTTTTCAATTTGGAAAATTTAAATATTTTCAATAACCTGACGGACCCATATGCTTCCACTCCCTCAAATGGCTCCTCATATTTCACTGATTATTTACATGAGCCAGCCCTTCAACCTGTAAATAATCCAGCCATATTTTGGTCGCCGGCCAGTATCTTAAATACCGACTATGCCGAACTTTCTCAGATGCAGAATCTCTATTTGACAGCCTTGTTCAGTTCCATGGCCCCGAAATAATTTCAAAAAATTGAAATTTATTTATTTAAAAAGAATCGAATTCAATCTCGAAAATCGAATACCAGTACTACCTCTGCTGAAGGCATTGTTATTTTTACTTAATTTTAATTTTTTTGTTTTTTAATTTATTTATATGTAAATCACATTTTAATTGATATGTGTAAATTAAAGAATCAAATTTATATTTATTTGGATTGTAATTATTTTTAATTTGATTTTAGTTAGTTTTAGTTGTGGTTTTACTTTAAATGTTTTTGTGGAAATTTTAATTCTTTATAAATACACATGGTGCATTTAATTTTTTTTAAATTGTTTTTTTTTAACGACCATTAAACAAATAAACTTGGATTTTTTAAAGAACTTTTATCAAGGACTATAAACCAAAGTGGACTTTTTAAAGAACTTTTATCAAGGACCAATCATCAAATAAACGTGGATTTTCTAAAGAATTTTTATCAAGGACCAACAGCTACATAAATGTGGATTTGTTAAAGAATTTTTATCAAGGACTAACAGCCATATAAACGTGGATTTTTTAAACAATTTTTATCAAGGACCAACAGCCATATAAACGTGGATTTTTTTAACAATTTTTATCAAGGACCAACAGCCATATAAACGTGAATTTTTTAAACAATTTTTATCAAGGACCAACAGCCATATTGACGTGGATTTTTTAAAGAATTTTTACCAAAGACTATCAACCAAATAAACGTGGATTTTTTAAGAATTTTTGTCAAGGACTATCAACAAAAATACGTGGATTTTTTAAGAATTTTTATAAGGACCAACCATCAAATAAACGTGGATTTTTAAAAGAAGTTTTATTAAGGACCAACCATCAAATAAACGTGGATTTCTTAAAGAATTTTTATCAAGGGCTATCAACCAAATAAACTTGGATTTTTTAAAGAATTTTTATCAAGGACTATTAACCAAATAAAAGTGGATTTTTTAAAGAATTGTTATCAAGGACTATTAACCAAATAAACGTGGTTTTTTTAAAGAATTTTTATCAAGGACTATTAACCAAATAAACGTGGATTTTTTAAAGAATTTTTATCAAGGACTATTAACCAAATAAACGTGGATTTTTAAAGAATTTTTATCAAGGACCAACCATCAAATAAACGTGGATTTTTTAAAGAATTTTTATCAAGGACCAACCATCAAATAAACGTGGATTTTTAAAGAATTTTTATCAAGGACCAACCATCAAATAAACGTGGATTTTTAAGAATTTTTTATCAAGGACCAACCATCAAATAAACGTGGATTTTTAAAGAATTTTTATCAAGGACCAACCATCAAATAAACGTGGATTTTTAAAGAATTTTTATCAAGGACCAACCATCAAATAAACGTGGATTTTTTAAAGAATTTTTATCAAGGACCAACCATCAAATAAACGTGGATTTTTTAAAGATTTTTTCTCAGCGACTAACCACCAAAAAACGTGGATTTTTTAAAGAATTTTTATCAAGGACCAACCATCAAATAAACGTGAATTTTTTTATTGATTTTTTTCCAAGGAAAAAATTATCAAGGACTAACAAACAAATAAACATGAATTTTTTAAAGTATTTTTCCAAAGACAGTTATACAAATAAACATGGATTTTTAAATCATTTTTTCCAAGGACTATTAGGCGGATTTTTAAAGAATTTTTGCAAGGACCATTGGCTAATTAACTTGGATTTTTTTAAAGAACTATTTCCAAGGAATATCATTTTTTCCTAATTTATTAATTTTTGTCAGTCGAACTAATGAGTTAATTACTTCCTTTTTCCACTCCTGTGAAAATTCACTTTGACAAGTGCTGATGTTAAATTTTGTAAACAAAATCAACAATATCTCCACCCGGTGGACAGTGGCCAGTGGCCAGTATTTAGCCTCTGCACAGGTAATGGACGTGAGACATCAGATATTACTTAACGCTCATTGCCATTTGGTTACACAGACACTCGACAATTTTTATTTACTGTTAATCGCTAAAATGTCGCAAAACAACCGCAGACAAATTAGCGCGAGGCTTGCACACGACAGGTAGGCACTACGTTGGGCGCCTAAAAAGGCAATTTATCCAGGAAATTACGAAGCAATAAAATAAATTTTATTGACATCAAAAGACCAGTGGAATCCATTTTAAGGTGCCACAATTCTCTCACCAACTAAGGATGCTTTTTTCCGAGTCCTGATTTAGCATTTAATTTTTTTGGTTTGGAAAAATCTCAATTGTGGACAAATGTTTAAATTAAAGCAATTTTCTAATATTGGAATAGATTTTTTTCGAAAAAATCTCAGTCTCTGATTTTCCGTTGAGAAAATCCCATTTCATTTTTTACAACATGTGTCTTTTCTCTTTGGCCCTCCTTATTGGCCATTCCTGATTTTTTAATTGAAAATCCAGTTTTACTCTCTCTCTCTCGCAATTACCTTAAAAGTACAGGTAGTCATTGCTGCAGCAGACATCAGCATAAACAGACGGGCTGTCAGGTGATTTTTCCATGCGTAATAGAAATGCAATTAAAATTTCGTTAAAGAGGAGAAAAGAAAAACAGAAACAAAAATACGCACTTGGGAAAAATGTCAAAACAGCAAAAAAGGCAACACAGAAATTTATCAAAATTTCTTTGCAAATTATGCGAATTTTTCGAAAAGGCGCATGGTGCGGCGGACCCATACCAAAAAAGGAAAAACAAAAATATAAATTAAATTGGTCTACGGTCAGCAGGAAGAGGTTTTTGGAAGTTTTGTCACAGAAATTTATTGGGAGGTGGTAGTGGAGAAGGCAAAATTTATTGCCTGGAGAGATGGAGGATGGATGGACATTGACTGAACATGTGTTAAACTGACTATGGGGTTGACTATCTTGAATCTATTAAATGCCGTTTTTTTTTCGTTTTTGTTTTTCAACATTTTTTTTTTCAAAATTTAATAGATGTGATGTGAGTGGATTTACCACAACATGAGATGGTGTGGCCTGGGGTGGATACACTCTGATGCCCAGGATAAGTGGTTGGTGGCCACATATATTTGATTAACTTATGATAAATATTATCAGCTTGTTTTGGGCGTTTGTTTTTGTTTCGGAATGGAGTTTTGTTAATTTGTTTGTCTACCCCAGACAAGGCAAGATAAGACTATTTGGAGAAAAATAATGGAAACTGTTTATTAATTGTTTTTCAATGTTTGGATATATATTTTTAACAAATATTTTAACTTCACATCCCCAATTTTCTTCAGAAATTAGGTGATGTGTAACAGCGGAAAATATATGTCTTCCTGTCCCACAAAGCACTTCCTGGTTAAGGAAGGACTTCATAGTCAACATTTATATTTGCAAGGACATCCTGTCCAAGAATACTATAATACTATAATAAAAAAGAAGATTACAAAAAAATTTAAAAGTATTTCAAGGATTTTTAAAGAATAATCATGGATACCTAAAAATATTATTTGCAACGGTCTCCTGATTATGAATAGTGGATTCTTTAATTTATAAATTATTGCAAAGTTATTTTTTTCCCAGGCCTTTTTTATCGATGACTGACTGGCAAGAATTTAGAATTGTTAAATATATTTTCAATTTCATCCTGACCAAAAGCCTAGGATTTTGTTTCGAAATATTTGTAGGGACATTCTGGCCATGAAAAACGTTCAAAAAGTGGTCTTTCTGGTCCCTCTTTGTTTCATACCCTCCACCTTGGAAAGGAGGGTATATTAACTTTGTCATTCCGTTTGTAACATCCTTAAATATTCGTCGTAGACCTCATAAAGTATACATATTCATAATCAGCATACAATTTTAAGTCGATTTAACGATGTCCGTCTGTCTGTTGAAATCACGATACAGCCCACATTATTTGACGTAGAGCGCCAAAATTTAGCAGAGCAATTTTTATTGTGTCTAGTATGGTTGGTATTGAAAATGAGATATATCGGTCCATGTTCTGGTATATAACGGTCCCCATATAACGGTACCTCCCGATATTGGATATTTTGATGATTTTTGCCACATTTTTCCACTGATTTGTCTGAAAATTGGTATTTTTAGGTCATAACGAGTCCCTGTGCGTGTGCCAAAACATTGCATGTATAGGTCCACGTTTTGGTATAGCCTCCATATAAAAGTATCTCCCGATATTCGGTATTTTAATGGTTTTTACCACATTTTTTCACTGATTTGTCTTGAAAATGGTATTTGTTGGTCACAAAGGGTTCCAGGTCCGGTGACGAAACATTGCATGTATGAGTCCACGATTTGGTATAGCTCCCAATTTAAAGGTACCTCCCGATATTCGGTATTTTAATGGTTTTTACCACATTTTTTCACTGATTTGTCTTGAAAATGGTATTTGTGGGCCAGAATGGGTCCTAGTTCGTGTGGCGAAACATTGTATGCATACGTCCACGTTTAGGTATAGTCCCCATATAACGGTACCTCCCAATATTCGGTATTTCGATGATGATTTTGACACATTTCTTCACGGATATGTCTAAAATTTGGTAGTTGTAGATCATAATGAGTCCCAGTTGGTGTGGCGAGTCATTGTAATTATAGGTCCACGTTTTGGTATATATTCGGTAATTTTCACGGATTTGTCTGGAAATTAGGACCAAAAATCCTCTGTTGACTCACTTGATAGTTAAAATTTTCATCCAAAATATTTCTCTATTTTTGCGACAATATTGGCGAAGACATTATATACCTAAATTGCGGGAACTCGACGAAATTTAAATCCAAACATTTCCAAAAAAGGGAGAAAATACCTCCTCCATTTTGGTTACTTTTCGACGTAAACTTTCCGATACTTGTGTCTTTTTTTATTTAACTCTACTTTCATAATCTGCTAGATTTCCTCCGTGATTATTAAAAATTTTCGCATAGATCCACTTGGTTCTCCTTTTAATTTTTTTTTTTTTTTTTTCGAAAAGTGTTAGCGCAACATTTTACTAAGCTTTAAAAAGTGTATATCATTAACAATTGTAAGGTTTTCTAATAAATTATAAACAAGTGATCTTTGGAATCATTATGATATTGTTTTCATAGTTTTAAAACAACAGACCCCTCTATGACCCTTGATAATTACTATCTAAGTTTTTGGGGTACATAGGTGATGTGAATTGGCGGGGGACAAAGGTATATATCATCTGCCAGCAATTGCAGCGACAAACTAACCATACACACACCCGTACTAACGAACTAACCAATTAGCCGACATCCAAACATCTATTCATTCTCTGCTCCATTCAACATCGTCAAATTGTCACAGCGTTGACAACGAATGCCAAGATTATGTCATAGATCCACAGAAAAAAGAGACGGAAAGATAATTGTAGATAATAAAGCGACAGAGTTTGAAATTGTTTTCAGTTGCAGTTTTTTCTTTCATTTTTTTCAATTAGTAGTCAATTACAGTTCATGAGATAATTTAATGACATTTTTCGAATGACATTTGTCGTCATGTTTTCATTTAATCTTTTCTCTCCGCAAAGGAAAAAAATACCACAAAAATTGCAGGTTAGCAGACAAATGGTGTCAAAAATGATAACGCAAACCTATATGAGTTTACAAAGCGTTGCACATCTAAAGGAAACCTACAGCTAAAGCGTCTAATATAAGTTTTCCTACGACAAAAGACTATAAAAATGCATTTCATGCATCGATAACTATCTACAGGCCTTCTGTACGTATATGGGGTATAAGTGGATCAACTACATATAGAAGATCTTCTGAAAAAATACATATATGGCCTTTTGTTATTTTTTTATATATAAAGAAAGGAAGAACTTCATAGACTGAAAGCCTAAGCAGCCATTTTTCCCATAGAACTAAATAACACTATCCGACGAAATTCATTTCTTCAACAATTACGGGGGAATCCAGAAAACTATGATAATAATCATCTTAAAAAAAAAAGGTTGATAATAAAAAATATTTAAAAAATCGACGTTTGGTCCTTGATAAAAATTCTTTAAAAAGTCCAGGTTTATTTGGTTAATAGTCCTTGATAAAAATTCTTTAAAAAATCCACGTTTATTTGATGGTTGGTCCTTGATAAAAATTCTTTAAAAAATCCACGTTTATTTGATGGTTGGTCCTTGATAAAAATTCTTTAAAAAATCCACGTTTATTTGGTTGAGAGTCCTTGATAAAATTCTTTCAAAAATCCCCGTTTATTTGATTAATAGTCTTTGATAAAAATTCTTTAAAAAATCCACGTTTATTTGGTTAATAGTCCTTGATAAAAATTCTTTAAAAAATCCACGTTTATTTGGTTGAGAGTCCTTGATAAAAATTCTTTAAAAAATCCACGTTTATATGGCTGTTGGTCCTTGATAAAAATTTTTTTAAAAATCCATGTTTATTTGATTGAGAGTCCTTGATAAAAATTCTTTAAAAAATCCACGTTTATTTGATTGAGAGTCGTTGATAAAATTTTTTTTAAAATCCATGTTTATTTGATTGAGAGTCCTTGATAAAAATTCTTTAAAAAATCCACGTTTATTTGATTGAGAGTCGTTGATAAAATTTTTTTTAAAAATCCATGTTTATTGATTAATAGTCTTTGATAAAAATTCTTTAAAAAATCCACGTTTATTTGGTTAATAGTCCTTGATAAAATTCTTTAAAAAATCCACGTTTATATGGCTGTTGGTCCTTGATAAAAATTCTTTAAAAAATCCACGTTTATATGGCTGTTGGTCCTTGATAAAAATTCTTTAAAAAATCCACGTTTATATGGCTGTTGGTCCTTGATAAAAATTCTTTAAAAAATCCACGTTTATATGGCTGTTGGTCCTTGATAAAAATTTTTTTAAAAATCCATGTTTATTTGATTGAGAGTCCTTGATAAAAATTCTTTAAAAAATCCACGTTTATTTGATTGAGAGTCGTTGATAAAATTTTTTTTAAAAATCCATGTTTATTTGATTGAGAGTCCTTGATAAAAATTCTTTAAAAAATCCACGTTTATTTGATTGAGAGTCGTTGATAAAATTTTTTTTAAAAATCCATGTTTATTTGATTGAGAGTCCTTGATAAAAATTCTTTAAAAAATCCACGTTTATTTGATTGAGAGTCGTTGATAAAAATTCTTTAAAAAATCCACGTTTATTTGATGGTTGATCCTTGATAAAAATTCTTTAAAAAATCCACGTTTATTTGATGGTTGATCCTTGATAAAAATTCTTTAAAAAATCCACGTTTATTTGATTATTTGATTTGATCCTTGATAAAAATTCTTTAAAAAATCCACGTTTATATGGCTGTTGGTCCTTGATAAAAATTCTTTAAAAAATCCACGTTATTTGATGGTTGGTCCTTGATAAAAATTCTTTAAAAAATCCACGTTTATATGGCTGTTGGTCCTTGATAAAAATTCTTTAAAAAATCCACGTTTATTTGATGGTTGGTCCTTGATAAAAATTCTTTAAAAAATCCACGTTATATGGCTGTTGGTCCTTGATAAAAATTCTTTAAAAAATCCACGTTTATTTGATGGTTGGTCCTTGATAAAAATTCTTAAAAAATCCACGTTTATTTGATGGTTGGTCCTTGATAAAAATTCTTTAAAAAATCCACGTTTATTTGATGGTTGGTCCTTGATAAAAATTCTTTAAAAAATCCACGTTTATTTGATGGTTGGTCCTTGATAAAAATTCTTTAAAAAATCCACGTTTATTTGATGGTTGGTCCTTGATAAAAATTCTTTAAAAAATCCACGTTTATTTGATGGTTGGTCCTTGATAAAAATTCTTTAAAAAATCCTCGTTTATTGGTTAATAGTCCTTGATAAAAATTCTTTAAAAAATCCACTTTTATTTGATGGTTGGTCCTTGATAGAAATTCTTTAAAAAATCCACGTTTATTTGATGGTTGGTCCTTGATAAAAATTCTTTAAAAAATCCTCGTTTATTTGGTTAATAGTCCTTGATAAAAATTCTTTAAAAAATCCACGTTTATTTGGTTAATAGTCCTTGATAAAAATTCTTTAAAAAATCCAAGTTTATATGGCTGTTGGTCCTTGATAAAAATTCTTTAAAAAATCCACGTTTATATGGCTGTTGGTCCTTGATAAAAATTCTTTAAAAATCCAAGTTTTATGGCTGTTGGTCCTTGATAAAAATTCTTAAAAATCCAAGTTTATATGGCTGTTGATCCTTGATAAAAATTCTTTAAAAAATCCACGTTTATATGGCTGTTGGTCCCTTGATAAAAATTCTTTAAAAAAATCCACGTTTATTTGATGGTTGGTCCTTGATAAAATTCTTTAAAAATCCAAGTTTATATGGCTGTTGGTCCTTGATAAAATTCTTTAAAAAATCCAAGTTTATATGGCTGTTGGTCCTTGATAAAAATTCTTTTAAAAAATCCAAGTTTATATGGCTGTTGGTCCTTGATAAAAATTCTTTAAAAAATCCAAGTTTATATGGCTGTTGGTCCTTGATAAAAATTCTTTAAAAATCCACGTTTATATGGCTGTTGGTCCTTGATAAAAATTCTTTAAAAAATCCAAGTTTATATGGCTGTTGGTCCTTGATAAAATTCTTTAAAAAATCCAAGTTTATATGGCTGTTGGTCCTTGATAAAAATTCTTTAAAAAATCCAAGTTTATGTGGCTGTTGGTCCTTGATAAAAATTCTTTAAAAAATCCAAGTTTATATGGCTGTTGGTCCTTGATAAAATTCTTTAAAAAATCCACGTTATATGGCTGTTGGTCCTTGATAAAAATTCTTTAAAAAATCCAAGTTTATATGGCTGTTGGTCCTTGATAAAAATTCTTTAAAAATCCATGTTTATTTGATTGAGAGTCCTTGATAAAAATTCTTTAAAAATCCACGTTTATTTGATTGAGAGTCGTTGATAAAATTTTTTTTAAAAATCCATGTTTATTTGATTGAGAGTCCTTGATAAAAATTCTTTAAAAAATCCACGTTTATTTGATTGAGAGTCGTTGATAATTTTTTTTAAAAATCCATGTTTATTTGATTAATAGTCTTTGATAAAAATTCTTTAAAAAATCCACGTTATTTGGTTAATAGTCCTTGATAAAAATTCTTTAAAAATCCACGTTTATATGGCTGTTGGTCCTTGATAAAAATTCTTTAAAAATCCACGTTTATTTGATGGTTGGTCCTTGATAAAAATTGTTTAAAAAATCCACGTTATTTGGTTAATAGTCCTTGATAAAATTCTTTAAAAAATCCACGTTTATTGATGGTTGGTCCTTGATAAAAATTGTTTAAAAAATCCACGTTTATTTGGTTAATAGTCCTTGATAAAAATTCTTTAAAAAATCCACGTTTATATGGCTGTGGTCCTTGATAAAAATTCTTTAAAAATCCACGTTTATTTGATGGTTGGTCCTTGATAAAAATTCGTTAAAAAATCCACGTTAAGATGGCTGTTGGTCCTTGATAAAAATTCTTTAAAAAATCCACGTTTATTTGATGGTTGGTCCTTGATAAAAATTCTTTAAAAAATCCACTTTATTTGATGGGTTGGTCCTTGATAAAATTCTTTAAAAAAATCCACGTTTATTTGATGGTTGGTCCTTGATAAAAATTCTTTAAAAAATCCACGTTTATTTGATGGTTGGTCCTTGATAAAAATTCTTTAAAAAATCCACGGTTATTTGATGGTTGGTCCTGATAAATTCTTAAAAAATCCACTTTATTTGATGGTTGGTCCTTGATAAAAATGCTTTAAAAAATCCTCGTTATTTGGTTAATAGTCCTTGATAAAATTCTTTAAAAAAATCCACGTTTATTTGATGGTTGGTACTTGATAGAAATTCTTTAAAAAATCCACGTTTATTTGATGGTTGGTCCTTGATAAAAAATTCTTTAAAAAATCCTCGTTTATTTGGTTAATAGTCCTTGATAAAAATTCCTTTAAAAAATCCTCGTTTATTTGGTTAATAGTCCTTGATAAAAAGTCTTTAAAAAATCCAAGTTTTATATGGCTGTTGGTCCTTGATAAAAATTCTTTAAAAAATCCACGTGTTATATGGCTGTTGGTCCCTTGATAAAAATTCTTTAAAAATCCAAGTTTATATGGCTGTTGGTCCTTGATAAAAATTCTTTAAAAAATCCAAGTTTATATGGATTGTTGATCCTTGATAAAAATTCTTAAAAAATCCCAGTTTATATGGCTGTTGGTCCTTGATAAACATTCTTTAAAAAATCCAAGTTTATATGGCTGTTGGTCCTTGATAAAAATTCTTTAAAAAATCCAAGTTTATATGCTGTTGGTCCTTGATAAAAATTCTTAAAAAATCCACGTTTATATGGCTGTTGGTCCTTGATAAAAATTCTTAAAAAATCCAAGTTTATATGGCTGTTGGTCCTTGATAAAAATTCTTTAAAAAATCCAAGTTTATATGGCTGTTGGTCCTTGATAAAAATTCTTTAAAAAATCCACGTTTATATGGCTGTTGGTCCTTGATAAAAATTCTTTAAAAAATCCAAGTTTATATGGCTGTTGGTCCTTGATAAAAATTCTTTAAAAAATCCAAGTTTATATGGCTGTTGGTCCTTGATAAAAATTCTTTAAAAAATCCAAGTTTATATGGCTGTTGGTTCCTTGATAAAAATTCTTTAAAAAATCCAAGTTATATGGCTTTTGGTCCTTGATAAAAATTCTTTAAAAATCCACGTTTATAGGGCTGTTGGTCCTTGATAAAAATCTTTAAAAAATCCAAGTTTATATGGCTGTTGGTCCTTGATAAAAATTCTTTAAAAAATCCAGTTTATATGGCTGTTGGTCCTTGATAAAATTCTTTAAAAAATCACGTTTATTTGATGGTTGGTCCTTGATAAAAATTGTTTAAAAAATCCACGTTTATTTGGTTAATAGTCCTTGATAAAATGTTTAAAAAATCCACGTTTATTTGATTGAGAGTCGTTGATAAAATTTTTTTTAAAAATCCCATGTTTATTTGATTGAGAGTCCTTGATAAAAATTCTTTAAAAAATCCACGTTTATTTGATTGAGAGTCGTTGATAAAAATTCTTTAAAAAATCCACGTTTATTTGATGGTTGATTCCTTGATAAAAATTCTTTAAAAAATCCACGTTTATTTGATGGTTGATCCTTGATAAAAATTCTTTAAAAAATCCACGTTTATTTGATTATTTGATTTGATCCTTGATAAAAATTCTTTAAAAAATCCACGTTTATATGGCTGTTGGTCCTTGATAAAAATTCTTTAAAAAATCCACGTTTATTTGATGGTTGTCCTTGATAAAAATTCTTTAAAAATCCACGTTATATGGCTGTTGGTCCTTGATAAAAATCTTTAAAAAATCCACGTTTATTTGATGGTTGGTCCTTGATAAAAATTCTTTAAAAATCCACGTTTATATGGCTGTTGGTCCTTGATAAAAATTCTTTAAAAAATCCACGTTTATTTGATGGTTGGTCCTTGATAAAAATTCTTTAAAAAATCCACGTTTATTTGATGGTTGGTCCTTGATAAAAATTCTTTAAAAAATCCACGTTTATTGGATGGTTGGTCCTTGATAAAAATTCTTTAAAAAATCCTCGTTTATTTGGTTAATAGTCCTTGATAAAAATTCTTTAAAAAATCCACGTTTATTTGATTGTTGGTCCTTGATAGAAATTCTTTAAAAAATCCACGTTTATTTGATGGTTGGTCCTTGATAAAAATTCTTTAAAAAATCCCGTTTATTTGGTTAATAGTCCTTGATAAAAATTCTTTAAAAATCCACGTTTATTTGGTTAATAGTCCTTGATAAAAATTCTTTAAAAAATCCAAGTTTATATGGCTGTTGGTCCTTGATAAAAATTCTTTAAAAAATCCACGTTTATATGGCTGTTGGTCCTTGATAAAAATTCTTTAAAAAATCCAAGTTTATATGGCTGTTGGTCCTTGATAAAAATCTTTAAAAAATCCAAGTTTATATGGCTGTTGATCCTTGATAAAAATTCTTTAAAAAATCCACGTTTATATGGCTGTTGGTCCTTGATAAAAATTCTTTAAAAAATCCAAGTTTATATGGCTGTTGGTCCTTGATAAAAATTCTTTAAAAAATCCAAGTTTATATGGCTGTTGGTCCTTGATAAAAATTCTTTAAAAAATCCACGTTTATGGCTGTTGGTCCTTGATAAAAATTCTTTAAAAAAAATCCAAGTTTATATGGCTGTTGGTCCTTGATAAAAATTCTTTAAAAAATCCAAGTTTATATGGCTGTTGGTCCTTGATAAAAAATCTTTAAAAAATCCACGTTTATATGGCTGTTGGTCCTTGATAAAAATTCTTTAAAAAATCCAAGTTTATATGGCTGTTGGTCCTTGATAAAAATTCTTTAAAAAATCCAAGTTTATATGGCTGTTGGTCCTTGATAAAAATTCTTTAAAAAATCCAAGTTTATATGGCTGTTGGTCCTTGATAAAAATTCTTTAAAAAATCCAAGTTTATATGGCTGTTGGTCCTTGATAAAATTCTTTAAAAAATCCACGTTTATATGGCTGTTGGTCCTTGATAAAAATTCTTTAAAAAATCCAAGTTTATATGGCTGTTGGTCCTTGATAAAAATTCTTTATAAAATCCAAGTTTATATGGCTGTTGGTCCTTGATAAAAATTCTTTAAAAAATCCACGTTTATATGGCTGTTGGTCCTTGATAAAAATTCTTTAAAAAATCCACGTTTATTTGATGGTTGGTCCTTGATAAAAATTGTTTAAAAAATCCACGTTTATTTGGTTAATAGTCCTTGATAAAAATTGTTTAAAAAAATCCACGTTTATTTGGTTAATAGTCCTTTATAAAAATTCTTTAAAAAATCCACGTTTATTTGGTTAATAGTCCTTGATAAAAATTGTTTAAAAAATCCACGTTTATTTGGTTAATAGTCCTTTGATAAAATTCTTTAAAAAATCCACGTTTATTTGGTTAATAGTCCTTGATAAAAATTCTTTAAAAAAATCCACTGTTTATTTGGTTAATAGTCCTTGATAAAAATTCTTTAAAAAATCCACGTTTATTTGATGGTTGATCCTTGATAAAAATTCTTTAAAAAATCCACTTTTATTTAATGGTTGATCCTTGATAAAAATTGTTTAAAAAATCCACGTTTATTTGGTTAATAGTCCTTGATAAAAATTCGTTAAAAAATCCATGTTATTTGATGGTTGATCCTTGATAAAATTCTTTAAAAAATCCACTTTTATTTATGGTTGATCCTTGATAAAAATTGTTTAAAAAAATCCACGATTATTTGATGGTTGATCCTTGATAAAAATTCTTTAAAAAATCCACGTTTATTTGATGGTTGATCCTTGATAAAAATTCTTTAAAAAATCCACTTTATTTAATGGTTGATCCTTGATAAAAATTGTTTAAAAAATCCACGTTTATTTGATGGTTGATCCTTGATAAAAATTCTTTAAAAAATCCACTTTTATTTAATGGTTGATCCTTGATAAAAATTGTTTAAAAAATCCACGTTTATTTGATGGTTGGTCCTTGATAAAAATTCTTTAAAAAATCCACGTTATTTGATGGTTGATCCTTGATAAAAATTCTTTAAAAAATCCACGTTTATTTGATGGTTGATCCTTGATAAAAATTCTTTAAAAAATCCACGTTTATTTGATGGTTGGTCCTTGATAAAAATTCTTTAAAAAATCCACGTTTATTTGATGGTTGATCCTTGATAAAAATTCTTTAAAAAATCCACGTTTATATGGCTGTTGGTCCTTGATAAAAATTCTTTAAAAAATCCACCTTGTTTTAGGTTGGGTCCTTAATAAAAATTCTTATCATCATGTATTGCCCAAATTATGTGTTCTGTAAAGAATATAAAATTGATTGTCATTGTGGAAAAGTTTGGTATATTGGTCATACATACCATATCGGATACATACAATGTCATGTCGGATATATGCCATGTCATACCATGACATGTCCAAAATTTTGTTGTAAAACAGTCTGACAGCCTTATAATGTTTATATAATATTAAATGTTAATGTGCTAAAATTTAATGTTATTGTATGGCATGATGAGGTGCATACCATGCCTTGCCATATACATGTCATGTCATGTCATTACAAAACCATGTCATGCCATACCCAATCATTTTACACCCAAAGAATTATTTTATATGAGTTATTACTGAACATATTTATTTTTCTTTATCTCTTTCCAGGTAAGCCTCTCAAATAGGGTCGATGACAGGTTTCTAAGATTGAAACGTAAGTTATCTTGTAGATCTTATTCATATGCGGAAGTAAATTGCATTTCCCTGCCATTACTTAAACAGCGAATTTTTCCATTAGAATTTCCAGTTATCGGTCGCATTGCATTACAAAACCAATATTCCACCCCTCTGCTATTATTTTGCAGAATTTTTTATTAGCCAACTAACTTTTATGTTTATTATGGGGAACTAGTTGTTGTTCTTGTTGCTTAATGCAATATTTCCATCAATTTTCCATTTTTCTACAATCCAACCAATGTCTGTATGTGGAGAAGAAAAAACAAATAATAACCCAGATGAACGTGACTCGCCAATGATTAGATAACTTGTCTGGGACGCAGAATGACGGTCCATTCTCCTCTCCCCCTTTCTTTTATGTTCTATCCGACGATTTCTCGCGAAATATTCCTATGGGGGGTTTTGCTTACATAAAGAAGTTGGTCACGGTATTTACCATAAAGTAGTCGCTAGGAAGCTCTATTGAAGACTGTATAACACAAAAGATAAAAGGAAAAAAGAACACCGCGCATATAAATGTCCGAATAGAAAAAAAACTTTCAATCGAAATTGAAAGCAAACAGTAGTAGTTGCCAACCAGAAAAGAGAGAAAAAAACCGAAAACGGAATTGGAATTGGACAGAATATTCAGAGTGGGTGGAGGAGGTTGATGGCTTGCCATCGCAAAAGTAAATACATTTTTCTTGGGGAATCAAATGTTTTTTCTGGTTCATTCAGATGTGGGGAATGTAGAGGAACGATGGAAGGAAGCATGGGTAATACACAGAACAAAATTTTTTCCAAGGACCAACCATAAATAATCCTGAATTTTTTAAAGAATTTTTATCAAGGACCTACCTCGAAATAAAAGTGGACTTTTTAAAGAATTTTATCAAGGACCAACCATCAAATAACGTGGATTTTTTAAGAATTTTTATCAAGGACCAACCATTAAATAAAATTGGATTTTTTAAAGAATTTTTATCAAGGACCAACCATTAAATAAACGTGGATTTTTTAAAGATTTTTATCAAGGACCAACCATTAAATAAACGTGGATTTTTAAAGAATTTTTATAAACGTGGATTTTTTAAAGAATTTTTATCAAGGACTCTCAACCAAATAAACGTGGATTTTTAAAGATTTTTATCAAGGCTCTCAACCAATAAACGTGGATTTTTTAAAGAATTTTTATCAAGGACTTCAACCAAATAAACGTGGATTTTTTAAAGAATTTTATCAAGGACTCTCAACCAAATAAACGTGGATTTTTTAAAGAATTTTTATCAGGACTCTCAACCAAATAAACGTGGATTTTTTAAAGAATTTTTATCAAGGACTCCATCAACCAAATAAACGTGGATTTTTTAAAGAATTTTTATCAAGGACTCTCAACCAAATAAACGTGGATTTTTTAAAGAATTTTTATCAAGGACCAACATCAAATAACGTGGATTTTTTAAGAATCTTTATCAAGGACCAACAGTCATATAAACGTGGATTTTTTAAAGAATTTTTATCAAGGACCAACAGTCATATAAACGTGGATTTTTTAAAGAATTTTATCAAGGACCAACCATCACATAAACGTGGATTTTTTTAATGAATTTTTATCAAGGACCACCCTCAATAAACGTGGATTTTTAAAAGAATTTTTATCAAGGACCAACCGATCAAATAAACGTGGATTTTTTAAAGAATTTTATCAAGGACCAACCATCAAATAAACGTGGATTTTTAAAGAATTTTTTATCAAGGACCAACATCAAATAAACGTGGATTTTTTTAAAGATTTTTATCAAGGACTCTCAACCAAATAAACGTGGATTTTTTAAAGAATTTTTATCAAGGACTCTCAACCAAATACACGTGGATTTTTTAAAGAATTTTTATCAAGGACCAACCATCAAATAAACGTGATTTTTTAAAGAATCTTTATCAAGGACCAACAGTCATTAAATGGTTTTTTAAAGAATTTTTTTTCAAGGACCAACATCATATAAACTTGGATTTTTTAAAGAATTTTTATCAAGGACCAACCATCAAATAAACGTGGATTTTTTAAAGAATTTTTATCAGGACCAACCATCAAATAACGTGGATTTTTTAAAGAATTTTTATCAAGGACCAACCATCAAATAAACGTGGATTTTTTAAAGAATTTTTATCAAGGGCTCTCAACCAAATAAACGTGGATTTTTTAAAGAATTTTTATCAGGACTCTCACCAAATAAACGTGATTTTTTAAAGAATTTTTATCAAGGACTCTCAACCAATAAACGTGGATTTTTAAAGAATTTTTATCAAGGACTCTCTAACCAAATAAACGTGGATTTTTAAAGAATTTTATCAAGGACTCTCAACCAAATAAACGTGGATTTTTTAAAGAATTTTATCAAGGACTCTCAACCAATAACGTGGATTTTTTAAAGAATTTTTATCAAGGACTCTCAACCCAAATAAACGTGGATTTTTTAAACAATTTTTATCAAGGACCAACCATCAATAAACGTGGATTTTTTAAAGAATTTTTATCAAGGACCAACCATCAAATAAACGTGGATTTTTAAAGAATTTTTATCAAGGACCAACCATCAAATAAATGTGGATTTTTAAAGAATTTTATCAGGACTCTCAACCAAATAAACGTGGATTTTTTAAAGAATTTTTATCAAGGACTCTCAACCAAA